>NC_043002.1:61412157-61459657 GCF_006345805.1 Octopus sinensis | reverse complement strand
GTGTGTGATTTATGTATATTATGTATATTACATCTACGTATATATTTATAAATGTTTGTATATGTATATGCTATGTGAAATTGTATTTCATTGATTGTCTTCTAACATTGCCAATTCTTTTCCATGGTAAGTTTGATGGAATGGAGTGTGTCATATATTCCTTATGCATGAATATCACTGACTTTTATTGATGTATATTCCTCTGAAATCCTTACAATTTATATATACCTATAAACCATTTATATGCGTAAATGGCTGTTTCTACTTCTTTGAGTCTTAGCAATAACATATTTAGTAACCAACATATATATCTTTGATTTGGGATCTACAGAATGAAAGGAGAAATTATTTAAGTAAAGAGAATAGTCATTATCATATAAATGAATCTGATTAGGTATCTTTTCTAAATGATGTATTTCTTCTGATGAAGGGGAGAAGCAGTGGAAAGTGATCGAAAGTTACATTGATAAAACCGAACCTATTTCAATTACTTCACTCACCTGAAAATGTCCGTTTCAACTGCAGCGAAATGTAGCTGTCGAACATGTAGCAATTTACATGTTTATAAAGAAACGTTAAATTCTACCAATATTTGAATGATAGGCTATCCTTCTACACATTCCTGCGGGGTTGGTATGCTGTATACTCGATCACGTATACAATGGCGTCAACCATGAAAGTTCAGAGAGATTTTCAGGCAGATCACTTTTGAACCACCTGGAATTGTTATTTCTTTGACGACTTATCACTGTTGTGATAGGGACACACTTTCTGCCATATTTTAGTTACGGTTAGTGAAGCAAAGTTTTGCTGACAGGATGGAATATTTTTAATAAGCCGATATATGAGTCGGAGAGCCTCTGTGCGTGTCTATGAAAAGTAATTGCCTCAATGAATCCAATTGTATTCGTGTGTGTATAAATATGTAGCTAACATGATTCTTTGAAAAATGCATTCCTACCTGTTTAAATTATATGCATGGTTGTACTATTCGGTCCTGTTACATTATATTTGTCATCATCCTGCTCCGGCATTTTCCATGTAATTTATATTCATTGGATCATTCAAAAGGATGCCCATCGGAAAGGAAACGTGCATTTCGTAAAACAGCATATTGTATAAATATATGCATATACCACGAGGTGTTAAGGTTCATTCGCACAAACTTATATACATAGGCGCAGGAGTAGTTGTGTGTTAAGGAACTTGCTTACTATCTACATGTTTCTGGGTTCAGTCCCACTGCGTGGCATCTTGATCAAGTGTCTTCTACTATAGCTTCGTGAGTGGATTTGGTAGACGGAAACTGAATCCCGTCATATATTGCGTGTGTGTGTGTGTGTGTGTATGTGTGTGTATGTGTTGTGTGTGTGTGTATGTGTGTGTGTGTGTGTGTGTGTGTCTCTGTGTCTGTTTCTCCCCCAACTTAGCTTGACAACCCATGCTGGTGTGTTTACGTTCCTGTAACTTAATGTTTCGGCACAAGAGGGTGATGGAATAAGTATTAGACTTACAAAGAATAAGTCCTGGGGTTGATTTGCTCGACTAAAGGCGGTGCTCCAGCGGAGACGCAGTCAAATGACTGAAACAAGTAAAAGAATAGAAGAATGTATATACTTCTGTTTATATGTTTATATACGCACACGACTTAACGGTTTTTTAAAATGTATATATGTGCGTGAAAAGTAGAGGCGCAATGGCCCAATGATTAGGAGAGCGGACTCGCGGTCGTACAATCGTGGTTTTGATTCCCAGACTGGGCTTTGTAAGTTTTTATTGAGCGAAAATTAATAAAACTCCACGAGACTCCGGCAGAGGGAGGTGGCGAACCCTGCTCTATTCTTTCAACACAACTTCCTCCCACTCGTTCTTCTTATTTCTGTTGTACCTGTATTTCAAAGGGCCAGTCACACTGTCACGCTGAATCTCCCCTAAAACTACGTTAAGAGTACACGTTAATTTCACGAGCAGGCTGCTCCGTTGATCAGATCAACTGGAACACTCATCGTCGTAACCGACGGTCCCACGATGACGACGATATGTCTGAATATTTTTATATGTCGGCTTTCAATAAGGGGAGAATATTCCATATATAGTTAGACAGTATTACTTTGTGATAAATCGTTCTTATGATACATTACTCAAGCTACTTAATCTTAGCCAAAATTACGGCGTTGGTGCTGGAGGCAAAGTGGCTGGCGCGTTTCCTAACCAGACCCCGCTCATAATACTCCTCTGCATTTGGGAGACTAAGGGGACCGGTAACTGAAGCAAGTGAAGTCCTAGAAATTCGCTGATAACTACCTCCATCAACTTCACATATCCTAAAGCCATGTGACAGGATGACACGACTCTCACTGGAAACACAACAAAACACCATCGCAGTTTAGGGAATCTTGGTTTTATGACATCCATGTCGTTTCTTCCCCTCATTAGTGGGTCCAAACTGTATTGATTATGTCATGGTGTCGGCTGATTGATACCCGTATTCCAGTCGTCTATGTCAGATATATTTTTCTCAAACACAATCTTATTCTTTGTGATCGCCAACGAATTGATTCTTCAGCAGTGCATTAAGCTGTTTCGGAAAAATGAAGGCATAAAATTCCTCAAAGTTAACCTGAAAAACCTTGTACATATGAAATATAATAATTGATGTATACATATATTGAGTTCTGTTTTCAATTTCGTATCTTCGAACCTATATATATATATATATATATATATATATATATATATATATATATATATAATAAATATAAGGGTAGCAAAAAATTCAAGAAAAAATTCTCCGCTACCAGCGGTCTAGTGAGAAAGAAAAAATAGTCAAAGACTATATAATATACATTCAACAATATAAGGAATGGCCATATAGAACATTCGACTCACTAGAAAGAGCAGCCAACCTCAAACCGCTAAATAGTTGTAATTCTGAAATAGAAAGAGAAATAAAACCTTTACCCCTTTCATCTCTGGACTATGCATAGCTTCGGCAAACTTAGGCTAATGAATTAATTAGATTAAATTAATTTCATTTACATCTGGCGTGCCTCGTCAGCAGAGAGCCTAGGACGAGTATATGTCCACGAGGCTTTGGTAAAGAAGCCTTCAGTACATATGCTCTAAATTTTCAAAATTCTACCGCGATCGCCCGGTCAACTCAGCAGCAAGTTTAAACTGCTGATTTAATTTCAAAATTATCCAAAAAATCATTAATTAATAAATATAAGGGTAGCAAAAAATTCAAGAAAAAATTCTCCGCTAGCAGCGGTCTAGTGAGAAAGAAAAAAAAATAGTCAAAGACTATATAATATACATTCAACAATATAAGGAATGGCCATATAGGACAACAATTTCAGAATTACAACTATTTAGCGGTTTGAGGTTGGCTGCTCTTCCTAGTGAGTCGAATGTCTTATATGGCCATTCCTTATATTGTTGAATATATATATATATATATATATATATATATATATATATATATGAGAGGTAAGGTCCCGGGCTACATATCTTTCATAGGTAGCAGAAACTCAGAAATGGTAAATATACAAGCGAGGTGTACACCGCAGGCTAATCCTCAGAATAATAAACCACTATTGTCCCTAAAAGTTGTTTTTTACATTAACTAGGCATTGTCTGAAACTAACTTTCTTCCGACACCTAGATCGTTGGGTCTTACACATACATACATACACACACACACACACACACACACACATACATATATATATATATATATATATACCTGGTCTGATGAAGAAGTATTCGGACTGTTACTATAGTAACAAAGCGAAAGCAAGCAGAAAGAAGCCGATTGGCATAGAGTGACGTTGAACTCTGCTGTGCATGTGCACTACGTTTTTATGGTCTTGGTCACTTCCGCTATTTATACCAGTGCTTGGAAGTAACATGTGCAACGGGTGATAGTCGCATTGACCATAACAGAAAAAGTTGAGCAAAGAATCTGCGTCAAATTTTGCCAAAAGCTTGGCAATACCTGCTCACATGCAAACGTAAAGTTTTCAAACAAGATTTTATCATTCTTGATGTAATCGAAGAGATGTTGTCCTACTGAAACTCAATTGTCTCTTTAGTCAGCCGAAAGCAGTTTTCGCAGAAACTTGGCAGTTATGCGTCTCATACCCAAATCTACAGTGATAGCGGACTGAACTGAACCGTAACTAATGTGCACCTCATCTGATAGCTCACGGATGGTGATTCGGCGGTTTTGTCTAACAGCGGCACGCACATCTACAATGTTATCCTCAAGTTCTGCTGGTTTCAGGTCTCCCAAAATGTCCTTCACTATCGACATCTTTGAGGCCATCCTGTAAACGTCTAAAACACTCGTACATTGTTGTGAGGTTCATACACCACTCTCCATACTCGTTCTGCAACTTTACGTCGGCTTCAGAGCAGGTATCTCCATGACAACATACACAATCTTACTCACCATTACACACACAGATATATATATATATATATATATATAAATAGATACCTATATACATACACATACCCATATATACATGTACATAGTGTGTGCGTGTGTATATATATATATATATATATATACACGCCCATAAGAATCCCGTCGTATATTTATATATATGTGTGTGTGTGTGCGCGCGCGCACGTTTGTGTGTTTGTGTGTCTGTGTTTTTCCCCCCATCATCACTTGACAACCGATGCTGGTGTATTTGCGTCCCCGTCACTTAGCGGTTCGGCAAGAGAGATCGATAGAATAAGTACTAGGCTTACCAGGATTAAGTCCTCGGGTCTATTTGCTCCACTAAAGGCGGTGCTGTAGCATGGTCGCAGTCAAATGAGTGAAACAAATAAAAGAAAAACAAAGAAATATATATAGAGAGAGAGAGACAGACATACAGTCAGACAGACAGTCAGACAGACAGACAAGCGAAGTAAGTCAGGCACATGTTTGGGAAATTTATTTGTTCATATTTCTAAATACATCAAAATATTCTTCATATACTCTTTCCATAAAATGACTTCATTTTCAGGTAAAATTCCTTTTTAACCTTATTGCATTAATATCGGACATACAATGTACATATAGAAACATACAATATTACATTTAATTATGTGTATCTGTCTATTAGCTACATGCTTTTAACCCGTGTAAATACATCGTTAAATTTGGGTGTGGCGGGTATTATTTTAATGGATTTTCCGCCCACGATGTACATAAATAATAGACAAGAATATTTATTAGTTTATTGTCATTGATATCAAACCTAGAAAAGCCCATTTTAGTACGCAGAGTAGAACAGTTTGAGGTATACCTATCAATCCATGATTTCTATTGATGAAAATGTATTTAATTACTGCACAATAAAACAAATTACCGAATCTCGTAAATAACATTATCTGCAGCATGTACTTCAGAATCTAAAATAAACATTATTATATGTAATAAACCTCATATATATTGATAAAATGAAGATGTAGCACTAACAACTGGGTATATGCTGCTTCCCAATATGGATTTGAAGACCTTTGTGAAGACGAGTCTTAAAGAACAACTGCTTTCTTCTAATATTGGTTTAAATTTTTAGCACATGGTCTGCAATTTTATGGGGTGGGAAACCAGTCGATTCCATCGGCATCAGTGTTCAACCGGTACTTATTTTATCGACCCCGAAAAGCTTAAGGGCAAAGTCGACCGTGGCAGGATTTGAACTGAGAACTTAAAGATGGATGAAGTGCTGCCACGCATTTTGTCTTAGAATTCTGCCAACTCACCACTCTTGAATTTCTTCCAATACTACCGGCATATCGTCCCTCTTTCCGTTCTGAGTTCAAATTCCACTAAAGTAGACTTTTCCTTTGATCGTTTCGGGGTCGATAAAATGAGTACCATTTCAACTCGAGGATTAATGCAAGCGATTAATTCGTTCTCATTGTACAACAATTTGAAACCGATATTTACTACTCTATTTGAAACCGATTAAGCTCTAATTGAAACCGGTTTTAACGGAATCCAAACTAGTGGCACAATCTGAAAGCTATTATAAAAATAAGAGCGTTTAATTCATTTCTGATAATAAATATATTTTAATTAATATTTTAATTATGTTTTTGATAATCCTCGTCACTGTCTTTATAATTACGACAAGTGGTTTTCTGATTCTCATTAAAATTATTATACATCAGTAAGTTTGAAGGCGGCCAAATGGCAACAGACTTTAGCATGTGGGACAAATATTTTTTCCGATCCCACCAAAATTCATTTTTGTGTTTCGTCCCTTCGTGGGTCGATTACCTAGCGTATTAATCTAGTAGTGGAGTTGATGTAATCTGTTTGCCGTATCCCCTCAGAAATGCTGGTTTTTGAACCCTGAAAAATGCTTGACATCCCATTCTGTGGAAACGATGTATTCTATGCTAGTTTTGTGCCAGGGAAGCTGGGTAACATTTGTTATGTGTCCTACGACTCGAGTATGGATAATTTTGAAGTCAACTTTGTTATTTCTAAATGCTGCTTGTAGACATGAAGGTTTTGTGACAAGACAGGGTTTGAAGTGACGAAAATTAACACTAATGAAAGGTAAATATATTCATCATCCATTTGATATCAAGAATGGAAATTTGAAAACAAAATATCATTGTATTTGTTAGTGCATCTATCATTTGTCATCTCATAAGGTAGTTCCTTCGTTGCATTTTCAGTCGTTTTTTATTCCTATTTCTAGCGACGTTTGTACTATCCTTTACCTTTGTTTATGGATTTACCTAAACGCCCAATTGGTAACGGGTCACGTGTATCATAAGGTATTTGATACATATTGATACATATTGATACATATTTTTTGGTATGCTTCCTTTTCTGCAGCTGTCTCTCTTTCATTTGACAGAGATATTCTTTTGGCTGACCTTGACATTGTAGATATCTAGACATGGTTCTATAAGTATAGAGGAATACGTGGGTGCAGAATATAGTAAATAATGAAAATAACTGGATAACGGAAATTATATTTCTTCATTCGACGGGCAGAAAGTAAATAAGAAATTTCAACGGAAAATAAAGAATTGTACGGGTTGAAGTGAAATTCGAAGGAACCAGAAAGAAGCCATTAACAACAGGCAAAGACAAAACTGTTGCAAAAGCAAATGAGAAATGTTTAGTGAAATTAACTAAGCGTACGGATTTAAGTGCAACTTTTTAAGTTACTTCTGTCAGTAAATTATGAATTTATTTCATCAGTAATTCTGTCAACACCAAAAAAAAAAAAAAAAATCACGAAACGGTGCAACAGTAAATAAGAAATTTGTAGGCAAATTTAACGAAGTGAACAGATTGAAGTGGAATTTATTGACTATACGGAATGAAGTGTACGGATTGCAGGGGTAGTTAATTCTGTCAGTAACTTATTTATGAAATTACTTTCGTCAGTAATTATGAACATTTTTCTGTCAGTAATATATCGATGTTTTGTGTAAAAAGCAAGTACAAAATAAAGTGAAGACAATAGCGTCTGAAAAATGAAACTGAAATAATAGAAAGTGAGTGAGATGTAGAGAAAGGGAGAGACAGAGAGCTATCTAGTTAGACAAATATGATAGATATAGATTGGTAAATAAGATAGAGATTTCTACATAAGATATATACAAATAGATACAGAGAGATAGATAAATATAGAATAGAGATGAACAGAGAGATATAGATAGAGAGATATAGGGAGAGAGAAATACGCGTGAAAAGTGGATAGACACACATCATCTCTATTTTATACATCAGATGAGATTGTGATAAGTCTTTGAACAATGGATGTAAGGGAGACAATGAAATTCTGAAAGTTACTTTGCAAAGAGTTACCTCCTCTATCTACGTAACCCATGAACGGGTATTTTCTGTCCCTAGGTGCCCACTACTCATTATGTGGAAACTTGTAAAAGTTTGAAACCATCTCTGGAACTTAAGTAATATATGGTCCCAGTTTGGAGAAAATCAGTTGCAAAATGCAGCCGTTATACTCTTTCAAACATAGACACATATACACAGAACGGGATTTATATTACACACACACACACACACGCCCCCCCCCCCATATATATATATGAATTTGGAATCACTCCAGGACGGAAATTATTAGCAATCTGATACAATTCAGGTCTGGTTAAACACATCGAATGATAGGGAAGGTTCAGAATTCTTAATGATCAGCAATTACACGGTACTTCACTCGTTCGGTTTGGATATCATACACCACATAATGAATATAATGAAGACGTCATAAATTATGTTTTTAATAAGTGTCCTAATGTAGCAATTATGCATATGTAGCTTGTTCAGTAGCAGTTTATATTCATCCAAGGTAGACATTATATGTACATTTATGACACAGCGAAACACACAAACACACACAGGTATACATACAGATAAGAAAGAAAATGTGCAAAATTAACAGTTTGAAATTGTACATTTGTCATAAATGGTCTTAATTTAATTATAATTAAAATAACATTGATAGCTGTTTCCCTTTGTTATTTTTTAGGTAAATTTTCGTTTATCTCGTTCCATGTAACAAACATCGTGTGAATAATTTAGAGTTTATCGGAGGAATATTAACAAGAGAAAAAGCGAAAAAAAAAGAGAATGAAAAACGGATGCGAATTTCGTTAATAAAGTTTTCCATGGTAAACGGTGGGTGAAGTCAGTTAATTGTGCAAGCATTTCTTTTAGATATAATTCAACCACGGTAGTGGTTAAATATATTCTTAAGAACACCATTTCGTCAATCGCAGCAGCTTCCAAGCTTCACTACTATTCAGTTCCCAACTAAATTGCAAACTGTTAACCGTTTTAAAGAGGACGCATCCCCAGTTACTACTTTGGCACAAATAATTTGAGATTTGGTTCAGTAGAAAAAGAGTTACAGCAAAATATCTGCGACCTGAAGGGGAGCAGTAAGGCAGGTATTCATCTTCAGTTAACATACCAGTCTCCTCTCTCCACGCCAGCGATGTTATCCAAGGGAACGACAAAGGCCGATTCATCGTGGCACCAGTGACGTCGCACCTCATTTATTAACGCGCAAGCTGCTGAGCACTCCACAGACACGTGTACCCTTAACGTAGTTCTCGGGGAGATTCAGCGTGACACAGAGTGTGACAAGGCTGGCCCTTTGAAAATACAGGTACAACAGAAACAGAAAGAGAGAGAGAGAGAGAAAGTTGTGGTAAAAGAGTTCACCACCACACCTGCCGGTATTTCAGATGTTTTCGCTCACTCAACACTCACAATGCACGGTCTGGGAATTGAAACCGCGAGTCCGCTGCACTAACCACTTGGCAAGTATTAATCATAAGTATAAGATATACCTATCTCTCTACTAAATGATAAACTTGGTATTTATGGTGTTGATAATAATTTTTTATAAAGCATACTAACTTCATTTGTATCATGTTTCTATTCTTTATCACTATAATTGCTTTCATTGCCATTCCATTCATAAAGTTTAACCTTTTACGTTAGTCAAGTATCTGAACCTCAGTTAGTACTTTGCGTATCAGGACAATTACCCCGCGAGGACAGTTACCACTTCCTCTTAGGACAATTCCCCACGATGACAACTACCTCCTAGTAAATTACCCCCACTCTAAAATATTAAGAACTTTTAAATCATCATATGTTTTCTTCAGCGGTAATTGTTTCAGTGGGGTTATTACCTATAGGGGGTGAATTTTCTAGACTTGTACATTGAACCAAACTGTTCAGTTCAGTAAGTGCATGTTTGTATGTATTCATTCTAAACAATATCAATTGCGCTTATAGTTATTTTAAAAACATATCTGCATCCAAGAATTTAAATTGCATTCGCTGCATTGTTTTGTATCTAAGTATAATTTTCTCTTATTTCTTTTGTTTGTAAAATGCACACCAATCGCAATGTCACGACAGTTGGCTACTCAACAGACACAAGGTTTCGGTGGTGTAACTTCCTTGGCATTAAACAGAGCATCGAGCATTTAGACCTATGCAGAAACCTTTGTTCCTATAGAGATAAGTCTTTTGCATGTGTGTGCAGTGACAAGACACCATCTTGACGGATGACGACACCGAAGACAAAGACTTTTGTTGGAAATTTCATCTGCATGTCTCTGGGTACGTCCTTGAAAGAGACAACAAGCCACAGCATGTTCGGTTCCTGCGGGTGTTTCAAATTGATGATCATCTTCTTTGTGTCCATGAATCGATTTTCCTGTAACGCCTTACACAGAAATCTTTTCCCTATCGTGCATGAAAAGTAGCGAATGTCCGCATGCACCACCAGCCACGTGAGCTTTTCAACCACACTCATCTACTTGCTGGAATTATTGTTTATGATCTCCTGTATTTCAGCGACGATTTCCGGCATCTTGATGGCATCAGATTGTCGATCATGAGTTTTCCCCTTCATTGTCGCCTCGTAGTCGAATCCTTAATCTTCCAGCTCCTTTCTGACCTTTTCTACCGTCCTTCTGCTGAGGTTGTTGAAGTCTGAAATTTCCTTGAATGTCGTCTCCTCGGGAATCCCCCCAAAATACACCAAAAATGATTTTTGTTTTAAAAAATGTTAAAAACAGAAAACGAAAGTAAAAAAAAAATATGCATAAAATTAGCAATTGAAAGTTTGGGATAAACATCGTCCGCGCCCTGTATGTATGACGCATCGCTATTTTGAGAGAACATCTTATAAAGAAAGACAAATTTCCTATGTCATCATAATCATATTGAAATCTAAAATAGAGAGGTTAAAGCGATGTATTTACATCAAAGGTCGTACACATATACTCTTTCTCCCTCTTTTTCAATGCACAGGCACACACAGACGCACACACACACACACACACACACATACACACACACACACGCACACACACATATACACGCACACACACACACAAATTCTCATATACATATAAGGATATTATTAGAAAATTACTATTTTTAAATCTCACAAAGTGAGATTTTCTAATTTATACATCAGTGACTAGATGTCACTTTGAACACTACATGTTGCGAACGGGAATTTGCCAGCGCCACCTCTAGCCGAACAATTATTCTCTGCTGATGAATAGAAATAACCCAGAAATCGCGATACATAGATATTGTTTTGAGCTGAACGGGGGTGCTACTTTCCCTTGTTCGAAAATATCAGGACACAATCGTGTCGTATAGCCAGCCAGATTAGGCCTAAACCAGGTCTGTCATGTTATGTTGGCAAACAATCTTTACTACAATGATAGCATTGTTTATGATAATATCTAGTCGCATATCGGCAGATAATATAATTAAAGGTGCTACAAGTTGCTCCAGCATGCTACTAGTAACACCTTTCTAATGGACAGCAGAAGCGTCACCTATTCCCTCTCTCCCTAAAGCTACGTATTTCTCACATCTGTGTAAGTATGTATCTATGTATTTCTCATATCTGTGTATGTATCTATGTATTTACGAAAATATGCATGCAGAATCGAATGTATATCCTTGAATGACAGTTGTATTACCTTTAGCAACCATTATCACTCCATATTTGTCTCTTACACAACTCTGTTCTCGCCTTACCTATGCTGTAAGAAAATACAATGCACTATTTTCTCGTATTGCTTTGTTCGGTATTTATTCCTCTCATCTTGAAGTGCTCTTACTTCAATAATTCTCACTGTACACTTTCTTATACATGAAACACTGTTCAAAACTTTGTAGTTCATAACACGATTCCTGCAATTCTTCTTGAAAAAATATGTTTGGAAATCATCTGTAGTAAACGGACTTGAATTTTTCTCCCTTTTATCGCAAATCTTTGCCTCTTCTTTAAAATGAATACAAACAGGATTAGTAAAAACTTCAATAATTGTAGAACATTTCTGCAAGTAATATATAATCTGTCACGCGATTCGTAATATATATTGCAAATAATTTTCAAAAGCTGGTGTTGAGAATTTCATCGTTCGCTTGATTTTTTTTTTCTGTATACTATGGTAGAAACTAGTTGAATATCCCGTCGTTGCCGGGAACATTTTTACAGAAGAAAGTCTTATATAAATTTTTGTTTATTTCATGCCAGACCATGCCTTCTTCGGCAGATAGAGATCTTATTCAAGACTGATTAGTGCAATGCTTCTCAAAAAATCTTCGTTGAAGATATTTTTCCCTTTTTAAGTTATTTAAATGTTTTTTTCGATCATGTCACATAACTTAATTCATTAAAACTTATTAAATCTTCAGAAGTTCTTATCAATTTGACATCGTAATACTTTGCTTAATAAAAATTCCTCCTCGTACTGATTTTGAACTCATTTTGTGACAGGCAGCTATCATACAGAAAATACCAGCTTCCAGATCAAGTTGTCTGAATAGGTAAGATTAATTAGAATTTAAACCTCAGTAACATCTTTTTTGTATTTTTTTCTGGAACAAATATTTAACAAACTCGGATTTAACGTGGAAAATTATTTCAATATACCAAATTTGAAAACTTGACGCAATCTTAAACTTTCACAATATGTGCCAGCAACAGGGAAGACCCTACAAAATTAGAAGCACAGACAGATTAAAGATTCTCTCTCTCTCTCTCTCGCTCGCTCTCTCTCTCTCTCTCTCTCTTTCTCTCTCCCTCTCCCCCTCTCCCCCTTCTCTCTCCCCCTCTCACTCTCTCTCTCTCTCTCTCAAACACACACACACACACAAACATATGCACACACTACAAAAGTATACGCACGTAATTATGTGTTTAAAATGGTGTATAGTAGACAAATACATGTATGTGTGTATGTACATACATATATGTACGTGTGTCTGTGTGAGTGTTTCTTTGTAATGGACAGCAGAAACGTCACCTACTCCATCTTCCTAAAGCTATGCATTTCTTACATCTGCCTTTAACTCCCATCCTCGGCGTTTCAAAAGTTAGTTAATGTGTATGTGCATGTGAGCATGCAGTGTGTTTGTTTGTATCTATGTATTTACGAAAATATGTACGTAGCATCGCTTGTATATCCTTGAATGATAGTTGTATTACCGTTAGCAACCCATTACCACTCCATATTTGTCTCTTACACAACTCTGTTCTCGCCTTCCCTGGTATCACCCACACTCACTATGCCATCACATTTCCCTCATACTAACCATCTTGCACCCTTTTCATTCTATCAAGTAATAGCACTCTAATCCCAGCACACTACTTCAGGGAGTGACGATCCTACCTGACACGTGTTCCGGGTTGAGCTGGCTCCGGCTGACAGTACCCGGTATGGGCCCCTATCCAGGCTTACGGAAAAGAGACAACCTTCAAATCCGGAGTGGAGAGCCCCGTAGGCTGTTTAGTGTTCGACTCGACACTCTTCCGGCAGCTCCTGCAACCAAGCTGGTGCCAAACGTAATGCTTTGCACTCCTTTGGACTATGTCAGCAAGGTCGAGAGAGGAATCCTGACGATTGGGCTAGCCAGAATTTTCTTACATCTAGCCCAGGCCTGCCCCAAACTGGATAGGACATGAAATGTAGAAACCGGACTGGATTAGTTTATGCGCAATTCCATTGTTACCGGAGACAAAAGGATGCCAACAACAACTCCCAGAAGGCCCATTACTGGGGTTTATTGAAATTCATTTAGCCTATAATTGAACTGGACGTTAGTTTAAAATATAGGCAAAATTTCGTCACGATTGGTTCACTGGTGTAGGCAGTGAGATGCTAACAGACAGATCGACAGACAGAAATTGCCATTTATGAATAAGATTATATTGTACATTTAAGGAGTGAAACTGGTGATGGTTTCAAAATTTGGCACCGGGGCAGCACATTTTGAGGGGCAGGGGAAGTTGATTACACCGATTCCAGTACTTGACTGTTATTTTATCGATCCCGAAAGAATGATGGCCAAAGTCGACCTATTTGAACTCTTTTCGAAAATACGGAGGAAATGCTTTGCAGCAATTCGTTCGGTTTTCTAATTACTCTGCCTTAGAGTCAAAACTAATGACAAGGAATGCGTTTATTAGTATATTTTATTCCGTCAATGAGTATCATATCATAAAATGTAAAATACTATGAACTATAGTGGTGCCCCAGCATGGCCGCGGCCTTCGGGCTAAAACATTTAAAAAGATTTTTAAGGGATTTAAGGATTTATATTAATAAAAGATACACTTCCCAAATCTCTGTCTAAAGCTATCAACATCTTATTAAGTTTTTTAGAGATTTGCTTCTACATAATAGGATCTACGAGTGTTTGTCGTAAATCACATGATGACTACCACTCACTAATGAAAGTAATTTGGGATGTATCATTCGTTAGAAATTATATCAAACAGTAGGTGGCGGTGCAGTATTACTATTGTCATTAAATGACGTCCATAAATCAATAGGAAGTATTTACGCAAGTCATACGACCTGGTTTATATTCCAGCTAATATTCACTAAAGCTATTTATTAATGTACGGGTAAAAACGGTAGATACAGTGTTGTATTACAATAAGTATATATCAGCACGACAATCTCTGTATTTGTGTGTAGAATAATTATAATTGACAAAGACCGACTTGGAGCCTGGTTATAAAAGACAACAATAACAGCTGTTGCAGCAGCTGTAGTATTTACAAATACGAGAACAGCATCGTCGATAGTAGCAGCAAAATAGGTTTATGAAATATTTCATATACCCAACGTAATGGATTCAGAAATTTTTGTATATTACCCGTGCAGTCCTTCCATTTATTTTTTCTGTGTAAATCCGTTATTTTACAAGTGCCTAGCCAATGAAAATATCTAACATATATTGGAGTAAATGAAATACAAATCAGTATTAATCGATTCATTATTTGTTTTATTGGAAAGTGTCTTATTAGTAACGAGATAATCGCCATCATCGTCATCATCGCCATCATGCTGGCGAGAAGCAGCAGTCACAGTAGTGAGCAGATTGATAAGGCCAGGCATTGCTGGGTGTTTTCATTAATGTACTTTCGGTGTTACAAGTTGTCAAATGACTGAAAACTACTGCTCTCATAGAACATTTTCAATGGCAGAAAAGAAATATAATATTTCAGAAACTGTTGATTTTGAAATTAAGGAATGGAAACTTACAAATTTTACTGATAACGAATTTAGCAACATATACAACACGACAAACTGTAGCTCCTTATTGGATTATGCACCATTCGTTTTAAATAACACTATAGGATATGTTTCTTTAATGTTAATGATTTTTGGAACTATCGGGAATATAGCAGTTATTGGATTATTATGCAGGAAAGAAATACCTCGGTCGAATATTACACCATACCTCTTTTGCCTGCTTGTTGTAGATTTACTTGCAGTATGGGGAAATTATCCAAGAATTATAATACATTCTATGAAATTTTTTGATCAGATAAAAATATTTGTGACCAATATATATTTCACTTACATCGTTTTTATTATAAATATATATTCATCCTGGTTAACAGTCATTATATCAATGGAACGCCTCTTGGCAGTTTACAGCCCGTTTTCTCGCCGTATTTCCCCTAAGCCCCACATTCCGTATATTGTAATGTTGACACTTCTCTGTTGCGGTTGCATAATTTATGCAACGATTATAGTATTACTAAAAGACAACAAACATATTTTTCTTGTTTCAGTTGCAATCTATTCGTTTATACCAGCAGTTTTTTTAATTATCAGCTCTATCATTATGACTTACAAATTACTTAAACGACCAAACCTTGGCCAAAATTTACAGCACAACTCTGCAGCACGGTTGAGGAACAGCATTTATATAGTTTTTACTATAAATATTATATTTTTGTTGACGACATACCCTGTGTCAATTTACTACTTCATAATGACACTAAATGGATGCATGGATTCTGTGACTTACTTATCATTGGATACGTTAGCTTGTGCTAATAACAGTTTGAACTTTATTTTGTATTTCGTTGCCAGTAAAATGTTCCGCGAAAACTTGAAGCAAATATGTTGTAAGAAGACAACTAACAGAAAAATACTTTACATAAAGGACCGTCAACCTGGTATTGAACTCCCTAATCTAGAAAAACTGAACTAAATTATTTATGTGTGTAACACTTTGGTAACATTTTAATTTTTATTTGTTCTTCCTTTGATTGTTTGTTTCCTATAAACATGGCGTGCGATATTTAAATTGTCACCATTTTATAGTCTTAATTTCGTGAAAGCCCATTGTTTTCATTTGATTTTGTTCAGTACACAGTGTGGTAGGGTCAGCTGGGCACCGTTTGTGAGAAAAATAGCACCATGACGCAAATCACTCTGCCAGAGATTTGGAAACGACATACTTTGCTGCTTGGCATTCACGCGACACTACGAACATTTCAGAGTGCAGAGGATTCAGAAAGAGCTGGGTGAGTCTAATGGTGATTACGAAGGTACGGCAGCTCGGAAAACTCACTCTGATCGTTTTGATAAGAAAACAATTCCTGAATATGTTGGTGATATCCAGGCCTTGATTGCCAATGATCCCTCCAAATCAATCAGGTCTATAGGTGTGTCTTATCAGGTAAGTAGTGCATGACGTATTTCTCATACAAGAAGGGAAAAGTCTAATTTACATTCCAAGCCATCAACAACTAATGTAAAGACCGCGCTACCAAGCTTTTGAAGAAACACAAATATCTCCTCCAACCGAACATGCTTTGTTTTTTTCCCAGACGACAAGAAATTCCTGTCACGGTCTATATAAATAATGTAAATAATGTACATAATTCCTCATCTCTTAAATATAGAACTGAACCTTTCGCTTGTCGCGTCCCCAAAACATGTACTGAGAATAATAAAAATGAAAAATTCAATCCACATCATGGTGTTTGGACTGATCACTAGTGATGGCGACATTACACCTCCAATCACATTCCCACACGGCCTCAGACTCAACACAGATAGGACTACGTTAAGTGCCTAGAGAAGGTAGGAATGCATTGGGTCAAGAGGATGACAACAGAAAGACGCAGGAATCTGCACCACACCACAAAAGCAGGAGAAATCAGTCATTGGCTGTTAGACAATTTCTGCGACACATCATATCTGACCACCTAACTCCCGAGACTACCACCTCCTTTGTTATTGTGCGCGGCGCGACTGTTCAGAAGAGTTGCAGGAGATTCCGAAGTCGTCTGGAGATCGTGATTGAATGGTGACTTTATTAAATAAATTTAATCTTTAGTATTTCAAGATACTTTTGAAATGTCAGTGTTATTTTCAGTTTTGCATGATTTCAACGAAATTATATTCACCCCAACCTGTATATATATATATATATATATATATATATATATATATATATATATATATATATATATATATATATATGTATATATGGTGAGGTATATATGTGTACGTATGTATCAAAATATATTCATGCATCCATTGTTTAAATGTATTAGTTATTAAATCCGCAGAGTAATTTTCGCATGTAACATAAATCTTATATTCACAATGCGATTACCCCGATATGGCCATCTATATTACTACTACTGCTCCTGCTGATACTGCTACTACTACTACTACTACTACTAATACTATGGCTACTATTAGTACTTCTACTATTCATATAATATTATTATCATCACTGTTATTATTATTGCTATTATTATTATTCTCTCTCTTTACTCTTTTTCTTGTTTCAGCCATTTGACTGCGGCCATGCTGGAGCACCACCTTTAATCGGGCAACTCGACCCCGGGACTTATTCTTTTGTAAGCCCAGTACATATTCTATCGGTCTCTTTTGCCGAACCGCTAAGTAACGGGGACATAAACACACCAGCATCGGTTGTCAAGCAATGCTAGGGGGACAAACACAGACGCACAAACACACACACGCATATATATATATATATTATATATATATATATATATATACATATATACGACGGGCTTCTTTCAGTTTCCGTCTACCAAATCCACTCACAAGGCTTTGCTCGGCCCGAGACTATAGTAGAAGACACTTGCCCACGGTGCCTCGCAGTGGGACTGAACCCGGAACAATGTGGTTCGTAAGCAAGCTACTTACCACACAGCCACTCCTGCGCCTATTATTATTATTATTATTATTATTATTATTATATTATTATTATTATTATTATTATGTTTGACTTTTTTGCTTTGTATTTGTACAAGTTGACTCCCAGTCCCACCCAGAGACCTCAAGAAACAACACGTTAGAATTTCAAGTTGGTGTTATGCCTAGGGTGTCATATATTTGGTTTTGCACATAGTATTCTTCTAGAGAATGTTTCAGAAAACAAGAAATTTATAACGTTGTTTTAAAATTTTAGATTCCATAGATAGTATTTTACGTAGGATATGGGCAGTTCTGTCAATTTGAAGTTTCCTGGTATCTGAGCTAGTTAGAAATCAGCCCCTTTTGCTATCATTCCTAGGGCACCTATGACGATAGGTATTGTGTTAGCCTTCAGGTTCCACATTTTGCCAATTTCTCTTTTAAGAAAGTGTTTGGTAGGTCTTGACAGCTACATATATTTCAATTGGGACACTCATATCAATGGGAAGGCATGGTTTTTATCTGAAGTTTTACAATATAATGATTAGCCTATTCGCATCTATCTTTCCGTCAGTTTCAACGGTGAAGTACCAGAAGAATCAGAGGTGATCCTTTTCAAGCACTGGAGGTAATTTTCGTTCTCAATAGCTTTTATCATGGGGCAGCTCCAGGTTTTTCGTAAGTACCCAGTGAATATACGTTGCTGCTGTATCATGCTTTTTGAGATACTCTGTAGATGCAAGAAGACTGCACATGGAGACATGATCAATGGTAACATTTTGTTTACATACACGACAAGTTGGGCCACGCCATTTTTTAACATGTTGGCCTGGTAGCTCCTTGTAGTTAGTCATTGATGTTTGGCTGCTGTGACAAAACATTCTATTTCTGATTTTCGGCCAGAAGACACTAACCATTGATTAGTAAGGGCTCTGTCATCATCGGTATTATTAGCTCGCTTTATGACTATTACTCTTCTTCTACTTCTTCTTCTTCTCTTCTTCTTCTTCTTCTTATTATTATTATTATTATTATTATTATTATTATTATCATCATTATTATTATTGTTGTTATAATCATCATTATTATTATTATTATTATTATTATTATTATTATTATTATTATTATTATTATTATCATCATCATTATTATTATTATTGAGAGAGCAGCGCATGCGATCAAAGTCACACTGAGTTAAAATATACGAAGCCCAGAATATCCATCATGACTACACGTTTGATAAGTGTACATCAGACACGTGCTCGACACGGTGATTTCATATCGAGATTAACAACTCATGACTTTGCAGGTGAGGCCAAGCTAGAATTTTCTTCCGGTCAAGTAGCCCATCCCGCTCAAGAGGTTTCTGAATACGGAATGATTAAGGATGCTGAACGAAACAAATATGTTTCCTAAGGTGAATTATCCAAACCCCAAAGAATTCCTCACAATACATAGCTGTGACTCTCCCCCCATTACGTCATCAGAGATGCATTATTATTATTATTATTATTATTATTATTATTAGTAGTAGTAGTAGTATAGTAGTAGTAGTAGTAGTAGTAGTAGTAGTAGTAGTAGTAGTAGTAGTAGTAGTAGTAGTAGGAATAGTAGTAGTAGTAGTAAAACCGTGAGCTGGCAGGATATTTAGCACGCTAGGTGAAGTGCTTAGCGGTATTTCGCCTGTCTCTACGTACTGAGTTCAAATTCCGCCGAGGTAGACTTCACCTTTCATCCATTCGGGGTCGATAAATTAAGTACCGGTGAAACACTGGGGTCGATGTAATCAGCAATCTTCCTTCCCCAAACTTGAGGCTTTATGCCTGTAGTAGAAATGATTATCATTATTGAGTGAGAGAGCAGCGCATGCCCTCACAGTGACATTGGGGTACAAATATATGAAGCCGTCTATATCCAACATGACTACCCATCAGGTAAGTGTATACCAAGCTCATGTATAACAACCACATGTGCGCGACATGATGATCTCACAACAAAATATATTTTCAAAATTGTAATCTCAAAAGATAGAAATAATAATTATAAAGCATATTGTTTTCCATACTAACAGTTCAAAAAGTCTCATCGACTGAAACGGGTACTGAAATGCTTTTTATATAATTATTTTAGCATTTTCTACCTTAACCTTTTCCATATATATATATATATATATATATATATATCATTAATAAATCTGAACGAAACACTCATGTTCCTAGAGAGTAATTATCCAAAACAACACAGAATTCCTCTCAACAATTGGTTATGATGCTCCCCCACTAACTGTTTTCAGATTCCAAATTCGAGTTACCTCTACTTCCAGGTCTTTGTATTTTGAAAGTCTCTCCATTTCTTTTAGAGACATGTTGTCATCTGCTGGTATTGTTACATCAATTAGGAAGCATTGTTTTCTTCGTGATCTCTGACAACTATATATGGCCTGTTGGCCTTAATTTTTCTATCTGTGTGTATTTGCATATCCCTGAGTATGGTCGCTTTCTCGTTTTCCGTGACATTTTCTAGTGTGTGCCAATACAATCTTTTCCTGTTGTTATTCCACAGTGTTGGCATAGCTTCCAGTGTATGTGGGTCCCAACTCTGTCGTGTCTGTGAATATATTCCTTCTTAGCCAGGACTGGGCAGCGAGCGATAATCTGATTTATTGTTTCTAGCCGATCTTCACATATTCTGCAGTTACTTGTTATGTTTGTTTTCATTATATGTTTTTGCTAATTTCTGTTGGGGAGGCTTTGGTCTTGTGCTGCAATTAATAATCTCTCTGTCTCTGCTTTGAGTCCTGAGCTTCTCAACCATTGCTGGGATTTTTCTTTGTCTATTTCTTTTGCATTTAGTTTAGTCCAGTATTTGCCATGAAGGGATTTTTCTTGCCATTGTTTCATCATGGTCCGTTGCTCTTCTATTTTTTGTTTGGATTTCATTTGTTTTATAGCTTTTGTTGTTTCTTCTTCTTATATGTTAGGTAGTATAATTTCTTGTTTGTATTTGTCAGCTTCCTTAAATACCGAGAACTGTTTTTTGTTGTGCTTGTGTGTTGTAGCTATTTGTATTAGTTTTCATTGCTTCTGAAGTAGGTATTTTTTCAGTCCTATGGTGGTTATTTTATAATAGTTTTCCAGCTGTATAAGGCCTCTACTACCTTCTATACGTCGTATATATAGCCTTTCTATATCAGATTTTGGGTGATGCATCCTAGATCCTGTCATTATTTTTCTTGTTTTCCTGTCTATTTTGGTTAGTTCAATTAGCGTCCAGTTAAGGATGTAGCTGTAACTTATAACTGGGACGGCTAAATTGTTAATAGCTTTTATCTTGCTTTTATCATTGAGCTCTGTTTTTATTATTGATCTAAATCGTCTATAGTTATTATCATTATTACTATTATCATTATTATTATTATTATTATTATTATTATTATTATTATTATTATTATTATCATCATTATTTCTATAATTATTATAACCTTTATTATTATTTTCATTATCAACATGATTATTATTACTATTATTATTATTATCATTATTATTATTATTATTAGTATTATTATTATTATTATTATTATTATTATTATTATTATTATTATTATTAAATATTCTTCTTTCTCTCTTTTTCTTTCCTTTTTTCCCGTCGTCTTCATTTTTTGTTTTTTCTGCCTTTTCCTTTCCGCCTGTTGTAATTGTAACCTAAAAAACTGATTGCTCTCGTTCATACTATACGTTAAACTTTCTATAATTCTGAATTCTTATAACTTCTTATTTTGAACTTGACAAAGACAGATTTACTTTTGAAATATCGTTCAACCAATAAAATATCTTACGATCGAATCATGTTCTTCGTCTTGACTATTTACTTTTATGAACAGTTACGTAAATCCTTTTAAAAATATTATTATTATTTGTTATTATTATTATTATTATTATTATTATTATTATTATTATTATTATATACATCGGAATAACTTTATTCAATTTAGCACTAATTTTATGTGCGTATTTACTCCTATGAAGCGATTGATGAAAATGACAAATGCAAATTGCATGTTTTGCCATGCAAATATTATCTTGTAATAGCTGCAAGGAAAATATAAATTACGCGATTCTTTTGTCCACGAAAGTCTTTTTCATTGTAACTTTTGTAACCGGTGGCTATATCCCTCCTATATCTCTTTTTTTTATACACCAGTTTGTAATCATGGAGCCACATGAAGGCATATACGTATACCGGACGAAAATCGGGCAAGGCTAGTTGACGCCTTGAGGGACATCAAACCGATTACCTGAAACTGTGAGACATACTTGGCATTAAAAGATGTAGTGCCCGATCTAAATTTAATTCTTTATTGCCCACAAGGGGCTAAACATAGAGGGGTCAAACAAGGACAGACAAAGGGACTAAGTCGATTACATCGACCCCAGTGCGTATCTGGCACTTATTTAATCGACCCCGAAAGGATGAAAGGCAAAGTCGACCTCGGCGGAATTTGAACTCAGAACGTAACGGCAGACGAAATACCGTTAAGCATTTCGCCTGGCGTGCTAACGTTTCTTCCAGCTCGCCGCCTTATGCCCGATCCAAATTAGCGACCTACCTACTTTCTGGGTGGCCCCACCAGTTGCCCAGATGAGGTGACCACCACGTTAAGGTTGATGAGGAAATACGATCCGGGCTTCAGGTGAGTATTGATGCCAACCCACTCGCAACCGTTCAATGGGTGAAGAGGCACTTAGATGCAGCATTGCCCGGAAAGTTCCCTGTTTCCGTGTCTGCAATTACACGGGCAGTAGATGGGGTGATGATAACTATGAAGTTGGCCAAAGACTCCCATATGGAAGAAATGTCTCAAGAATTCTAGATATGAGTACGCACATTGGTTCATGGAAGAAGGAGACGTCGGCCATTGTACATTCATTGATAAATGTGGGTACATTTTGACCAGGGTGTCTTTCGGATGAGCCCCGCGCGGCGTGCCTGTTCGCTGAGTTGTCTACCGTCAGCGTGGGAAAAACTGCAACGTCACTTTCGCGGTGTCGGGAGAACTCGGCCTGGTTCACCACTCTTTCGAGCAATTCTTGATGCAAACATTTCGAGCATTCACAGAAATTCTGCTAGCAGATGAATCAGCTTACTTGATGTCCGACATGGAAGAATTTCGAGTACATGTCACACAACAGCTCGTAAGGCGTAACATCGACGCTATCTCTCCAGAAAGTTGTGTTCATTGGTATAGACACACCCAGATCTACTTCAGGTGATGCTTCGACCGCCAGAAAATAGACGGCTAAATCCTCTCAGACGAAGTCTCCTTATCAAGATTGTAAATAAATAATTAACTTAGTGCACATAGCACCCTTACCCTGATGAAAGAAAAAAATGCAAAATCAAAGAAGTATATACTTTTCGCAACAAGACATTTTATGCAAAGGAAGAACACACATCACAACATAATATATTCAAACTGAAAGAAAATTAGCATTCTTAGTTGTGAGATTCTTTAAAAAGATTGAAAAGGCTGGAATACGAATTCAAGAAGTCTTTAACAATAAATACATGCACCTATGAAAAACTTAAAGAACGCATAGAAAAGACATGGGCAGGTTAGAGTGTTGAAAGCTTAAACAATAGACGAAAACACATGATTATGATAACAATGATGATGAGATAAAACCAATAGAACAAGCGTACTAATTTGATTGATCGAAGTGTTAAATAGATTGCTCCGAAGCGAATTTGAATGCTTGAAAAGACGCTTCCTCGCGTTCCGACTATTTTCAATGCTCTCGACGTGCATTTTGATTTGAATGATGTAAGTGTTAAATCCTTTAACAGAATGTTTAATGCGAAACAGAATGACCGAATAACTAATTTCATGGCGATAATTTTTTCGATTTTGAATGACTGCAAAAACTATACTATATAAATACGATGAAGCACAATTTCAGGTTTGTATTGTAGCTAATAACCATAAAATGCATGTTATAAGGTTATTACACAGTGGATGATAATTATATCTAAGAATGCACTCCCCCCACACACATATGTGTATGTGTGTGTACATGCATATATATATATATATAGGGGGGTGTATGTGTGTCAAATTTTGCCACAAGAACAGCCATTGTGGGGCAGGGGATAATTCGATTACATCGACTCTTGTGTTCCATTGGTACTTTATTTAACGACCAAGAAAAGATGAAAGGCAAAGTAAACCCCGGCGGAATTTGAACTCAGACACTATGGATAGACGAAATACCGCTAAGCATTTCACCCGGTATGCTAACGAGTTCGCACGATCTCTGCCTTAGATATATATATATATATATATATATATAATATATATATATATATATATATATATATGCTACATATTGGGAAGAGTCTGTCTGTCTGTGTTTTTTCATCGTTTTATCGATTTTGATGAAACTTGACACGTGAGTAGAACTAACAAATCACGTTTGGAAACAGCACGGCATACTCAAATTTTAAAAAAAAATTGATATTATGCCCCATGGAAGGGATCTTTTTATATACCTAATAAATTTTAAAAATCAAGGGAAATAAACAATTCGCCGCTGGAATGTATCATTATATAAAACCAAGGGAAATAACCCATTCACTTTCCTAAAATATTTAGCAAAATTGAAATTAAGTATGCTTATTGCGTAGTACTTGAACAGTTAGAGTTATTTCGGCAATTTATCCTGTACAACCTTTGAACAAGTAAATAGTATTTCCTAGACAATAGATACACTTATTTTGGTGTGTGAATTATTCACGAATATAACAACACTAGCGCCGCTGATGGTAATATTCTCTGGGAATGCACAGAAGGTCATTTCTGAGTTATTTACTTTGAATAGCTTTTATCTCATATCTGATTAGATTGTTAATACGTAACATGCTTCACGATTTTTGTATACATACCGTATTAGAATTTCCTCCTATATTCTATATACTCTGAGAAATCATTAAAGCCGTTTTCGAAGCAACTTTATTTGAATTCTTACATAACTGACTTCACAATTTCGGTATTCGTAACTTATTGGGAATTCCTAAAAGCAAGACAGTTCGGTATTCCCTGTAAATGCAAAAAACACGTTTCAAGGTTTACATAATTTCTTTGTTGTTACTGGATTAGCGAAAAAGTTATGAAAACAGCAGAACCAAGGGAACAGTCCTGCTCCCCGGGAATTACGGTGTGCGTCGTATAGTATAGTATATATATATATAATATATATATATATATATAATACAAAATAGGACAAGAAGGCAAAGCATCCAGATAGATGACACAAAAAAAACAATGACGGGTCATTCGGAGTTTTCTTTCCTCAGTTGAGTTCCACATTATCTTTGCAATTTCGGCTGCTTATACACGCGATTGCTCCGATCTGGCCAGCCCCAATGAAAAATTATGCTAAGGACATTAGATTCCTTGGAAGAAAGCAGCGAATGTATACGAAAACAATATACATAATATATATATATATATATTCTTCATCAAATTACGGATCACAATATGCGTAATAAGAACTTGGGAAATGGTACTCTGTAAGTATAGGCTATGTAGAATCTGCCTCAGACATTTCTACAAGTTTTCGACAAGTCTGCTCTCCTCGTGTTCATTTGAATAACACTTCATTTCACGTTGCCCCAGTCTACTCAGCTGGCAAAATTGAGAAAATTGCGACGGAACGGCATCCCGTCCAGATGGAGAATGTATACGCCATAAAATCGGGAATCAGACCCGTATGATTTGGTATGACTCGAGAAGCGCAAAATCGACTGATACGCAGTGATACAAGCGTACATCATGGTTGGAAATCATTATTTTCCCTTTAGACTTATTCACATCCTTGTGTTATGTTCCACAGTGCAGTCACAACATCTTGAATATTAATGTGTTATTACTTGCAGTTTTAACTATTACAATCTTTCCATAATTCTGCAGAGCACATAGTCATTCTGTGGGTGTGAATATACGTAACCAGCACTCAGGTATTGTCCGACCTATGATCGACAATGTATCAAAATCCTTCCAACGAGTACATTCGTCAGTAGCGGTTTCTAATTCCTTTCTTCACTGCATAACAACTACAAAACAAAAAAGAGAGTGATAAATGTTCGGATGGTGTTACCGTAGTATCGCTATATCCCACTGGCCGAAGCATATAATCTAAAAGAAGAGTGTGCGTTAATTTCGAACTCACGGCCGTCCTAAGATATTTGGTGATACAGGCATTTTTTCGCTATTGAAAATGGTTGTATTTATAATATTATGTATGTACCATTTATCGAATGTTTATTTTACTGTTAATATTATTGGTTCTAATTTACTACTAAAGATACACGACTGTCTTTGCGAATAAATGTTTCTTTGTAAGGCGAAAATTAGGAAATTAATATTTATAAAATATTTTATCATTAATCTTTTCGGGTGATTACACATTTTAGTTAGAGAAAGAAAGACATCATTATCTATGATCTGTGTGATTAAACAAAATTTTTACTCTCATTACTCGAAGTTTGATATTTGTTGTAGAACGTTTAAGTAATGAACACAATAAAGCGTATAGGGAAAATGTCAAGAGAACAATTAACCCTTTTCCCATAGCTTCAATCATAAAAGACAACCGGCTCAGAAAATCTCCCTTCAATTATTGACAAACAATGATCACCAGATCTACTACGTATTCACGTCAAACTCTTTACTCTTTCTCTCTTTCACGTATCCTGTGTTTCTCCCCCGCCCATGTTTCTCTCTATTCTTTGAGATATAAATTCTGATATTTAGGAAGCGCTTCAGTGTAACTTATTTATAAAAAATAAGGCAAACCTGTCCACTAATATCCGATCACACACGCGCACTCACACATACACATGCATACACATATATGTATGCATGTATATGTGTCTGTGTGTATACATATATGTATATACACATACATACATATATGTATATACATTTATATACATATTTATACACACACATACAAACATGCATATATACACATATAAAAAATGGTGTTGAGGTCGTCATCATAAGAGTAACTGAGGGAAAAATACAAACACATGACAAATCACTTAGCAAAATTCAAACACATCTGCATCATTTGCACTAACAGACATTTACATGAGAGAACAATTATCACACGAATTAATAGAAAACTGACTGACAACATGTCACCCGCACGGAACGAAGTATTCAAAGAAAAATTTGCAGAGATTAATAATCATAACTTTTAAACACTGTGTTATGATTGTAATTTACCAAGAGATGAGTGTTGTGGAGCTCCTTATCCAAACGCCTCACAACAGTTTTAGGAAAAGTATTGGTTACCAGACACTATCTTTAGGCGCCAAGGAAATAGTAAAACCCCAAGCCATCAGCTGCATCCTTCAGATAGATTATATAAAGTTTATCCAAAATGTCGAGAAGCACTACAAACGGGCAAACGAATGACCCTTAAACATGACCTTCGGGCAGTAAATGAACAATTTTGTTATCAATAAATGCACAAAATACTACGACAAATGTATTACACACAAGTTTACGGCAAACTCAGAAGCGTTCTTATTGCAGTATAAAATGCGATACCATAAAGTTTGGGGATCTCTCTCCCTTGGATGACCTAGTATCATTTTGGGGAGACACTGGGGTAGCAAACAAGCAGCACAAAAGTGAAGAAACGGGGTTAGACGAGCCATGGAGTGACTACTGTGAGAACATCGCTCCCAAAAACGGACATGACAAAAACTGCTGAACGGTAAAACATCTGAAAGAGACCTGGTTCTATTGGGTCGGTTCATAATTATTGCGGCTTTTTTTTTTTTGAAGAAGTTTACTTCAACAAAAACGATAACAATATTTAAGAAAAACATTTTTAAATGACGGTCTGACCGTCTGCCAAGCAAATGGGAAGCAGTAATTGAAGTAGATGGTGAATATGCTCCGGAATGATCATTAAAAGATGTTTTTGTTAAACGTTGTTATTGTTTTTGATGAGTAAAATTTATTGAGAAAAACACCACAATAACTATGCACCAACCCAATATAATATTGCTAACTTTAGTAAAACGTTTTTCAGGAAAGTCATGCATCTCACA
Organism: Octopus sinensis; assembly: GCF_006345805.1. Lineage (NCBI taxonomy): Eukaryota > Metazoa > Mollusca > Cephalopoda > Octopoda > Octopodidae > Octopus > Octopus sinensis. The sequence goes on along the minus strand of NC_043002.1, from coordinate 61,431,511 downwards.
AATTAATCCATATCTTCTAATCCGTCTCAATGTCGGTATCATTTTATCCGTACCGTTACAGATGCAAAGCTTTTCAGCAATCATACTTTCATTCAAATCGTTAGTATTTTATTTATGTATTCCTGGATAACAATCAGTGTCTCTGTTTGTCCATCACCTTCTTTTATTTTGTGCATACTTTGATGACGTTACTCTGCGAGAATCATTAAATCGTACACTGTAATGTTGTCACATTTTTTAATTGCTGTACGTTTTCGTACTGTCTGTCGTCATTTATTCTATAATCCTTGAAGCGTCTTCAACTGTAAGCTCTACTATTTTGATTTATAAATTTACCGGATGACCTAACCTCGGTTAGAATTCTCATCGAAGCGGTGCATCTCAAAAAAGGAATACAGTTTACATTTTAATTGCTATAAATATTGCATTTTTGTTGACAGCACTTCCTCATATATATAATATATTTATATAAATATATATATATATATATATAATATATAAATATATACATACATATATATAAATATATTTGAGTAGTTGAATGAATTATCTTATTAAGGATAATTCGAAAGATAACCGATACCTGAGTAGCAAATTCACATCAGAAAGAACACGGTTGAAGCTACGTCCCTAGGGCATAGACTACGTGTCTTCGTGCGGAAATTTGTATGTTTATTTTAAAATTATAAGTATAATTTTTGCTATATTTCACCCCAATAGTCAAAAAGATTTTCTTATATTCCCATTACTACTATCCATTCTTGCGTTGCCTCTCACCTCGCCCGATTCTTTCTCCCTTTCGCTATCTACTTTCCTTTCTCTATAGTAAACATAATCGAACACACAGACACAGATCTCTCACCTCACAGCTGTCAGTTTTCTGACATCTACCCATCCACAAACACAATCACGCATTCAGACACACACATACTCACATTAAGACAGTTATATACAGTCACACACACAGGCACTCATTCGTAAAAGAAATCCTTTAAACCCACCATTCTTTTGACCTCCACTCTCTCACCTTACTATTCTTATGCCTCCCTCCTCCTACTTCGTTTGAACCCTTGAACATTTAGAACCTTCTAGATTCTTCTACATTCGCCACTCTGACGTCCACTCCTTATAAAGAGACACTCATTATCGCCATGGCTCCTTGAGAGCGGTCAGCTAAAAGTTTTTTGTGCATTTTGATGTCGACATAAGTTCCTTGATTTTCCTGATGAGAAATCTGCATAATGTACTCCTTATTCCTTCGGAATTAGGAATATGCAGCCTTCGAAACATATGTCGAGAATAAAGGATATTTGTTAACTAGTCGTTCAACTCCATTCTTTCATATACTTATAATTTTAATATATATAAATATATATATATACATACATATATATATATATACATACATATACATACATACATATATATATATATACATACGCATATATATATATACATACATATATATATATACATACATACACACATATAGATAGATAGATAGATAGATAGATAGATAGATAGATAGATAGATAGATAGATAGATAGATAGATAGATAGATATAGATATATATAGTGGAAATTTACAGAAAAACAAAAGACGAAGATGGGTTTATAAACAACAAACAGTTTAACACTCGGGAAGGTGAGAAAGTATTTTACGTTTCAAGCCTCCGCTCTTCTACAGAAACGAACACGAAGAAATAAGCAGAGAGAATAAAAAGGGAATATATATATGCATATATATTTTTTTGTGTGTGTCTCTTTGTCCCCCACTCCATCATCTCTTGACAACCGACTTTGGTGTGTTTAGGTCAGAGTAAACTAGCGGTTCGGCAAATAGGACCGATAGAATATTACTAGGCTTACAACGAATAGGTCCTGGCAACGATTTATTCCACTAAAGTAGAAATTCATAGAAAAACAAAAGACAAAGACAGGTGTATGTACAACAAGCAAGTGAATTAGTTTGACGCTCGGGAAAAATGAAAAAAGCTTGTAGATTTCAGTGGTCCAGGATGGCGAATATATATGTGCTTGTTCATATACATACATACATATATACATATAGTCTGTGGCGTATGTATTCCCCCAAGCTGGACGGGACGCCAGTCCATCGCAGCGTTACTCAATAAACAGGAAGAGAGAGTGAGAGAATATTGTGGCGAAAGATTACAACAGGGTCTGGGAATCGAAACCGCGATCCTCCGACCGCGAGTACGTTGCCCGAACCACTAGGCCTCCGCAACATATATATATATGTGTGTGTGTGTGTGTGTGTGTGTGTGTGTGTGTGTGTGTGTGTGTGTGTGTGTGTGTGTGTGTGTGTGTTTGTGTGTGTGTGTGTATTTAATATTTAAATACCTCGCACTTATGAACTGCAGCATTAACTTTCTAATTTACATCATTGTTGGTAAAAAAAATTTTCGCGAGAATCTGACAAAATATGTTTGCAAAACCAAAAAAAAAAAGAAAAGAAATGAACGAGATTATATATTTTATATTAACACGACAATCTAATTTTACATAATTGTAAATATTGCTACTAATTATCTTTATTACCATTTGTATATCCACAAATATTTTACAAAACTTACACAACCACGTACTTACTGCCATATATTCGCTTCAATTATATCAACACATACAAATTTATATAAGTGAACAATTCTCTTTCTTAAGAATTAGTGAAATTTTTTTTTTAAATGATTAATTGTATTAATTTATATTTCAAGATCAAATAACACTTTTCTATCATTCAGTTCTATGTATTCGTGTCCGTTGATATACATTAGTGCGTCGGTTCTCGAATAAATCGTGCTTTATACACACACACACACACACACATATAATATATATGTATGTATAGATAGATAGATAGATAGATAGATAGATAGATAGATAGATAGATAGATAGATAGATAGATAGTATATATATATAATATATATAATATATATATATATATATACATATTTATAGATTGATAGATAGATAGATAGATAGATAGATAGATAGATAGATAGATAGATAGATATATAGATAAATACATAGATAGACATATATAGATATAGATAGATATATATATACACAACACGATTTATTCGTAATCAGAGGCGTTCGTAGACTGAAGTACTACTGTATTACATGAATATAAGAAAGACAGGAGATATATACAACTTATTTGTGATCAGAGTCGTTCGAAAACTGAGGTTCTACTGTATATTGTGCCAGATCACGAACATGGTATTTACCGCAAAATAAAACTGAATGTATAAATACAAACTCACAGAGATCGAGAGAGAGAGAGTGAAAGAGAGACAAACAGGGAGAGAGAGAAAGAATAACAGACAGAGGGCGGAGGAAACTTTTGTGCAAATATGATGCATGTCTACGCATATGTATAACGCACACTCAAATACATGCACGTTTGCGCGTGTGTGTGTATGTATGTGTGAGTGTGTCTGTGTATATGAATAACTGGAAAAAGGCTCTGATGAAAGAGTGTTTCTTAGAGCGAACACGAGTTTCGTTAATTCACGTCGTAATTACAAAACGGTTGGGGAAATATTCTTGCAAAAAATCGCGTCAGTTTTCTGCAAGAAAAGCATTCGTTGCACAACACTGACGAGGTGATTGACATTATGCAAAGCTTCTACAACTGTTTTATAATTATGAAAGAAATTCTTCGAAATACCTGTGTTCTACAAAGCATTCACCAAGAGACGTTTTGTTCTGATTGCAATTAATCGCAAAATTTGTTTTGTAGTCTGGACTTAAGAATAGCGTGAGATTTCTGCTCCGCATCAAAGTACACTGGTTATTTGGTAAGGAACACTCTACAGATCTTGGTTTTTAGGGTACGCAATGCTCTTCACACAACCTTCCTTTTGTATCCTCCCTCTCTCTCTTCTTCTCACTATTAATTGTAGAACTTCTCGCTTACTTTCCTTTCTTCCCTTTTCTCTGAATTAGGGTCCGTCTGTGTCTGTCCTTCATAGTATTTAATGCATTCTTCATTTATATATACATGTATGTATATAAATATATATATATATATATATATATATATATATATATACGTATATATATATTCAAAATAAGCAACAAGAATGACTTCGGTAATTTGGTACGATCGTTTCGTACTACATCATTTTATTAAATGTTGTATGTATTATAACAGTTTTAAAATGCTGAGCACTCATCAGCCAATTATAGAGGTTTTCCATTAATACAAAAATGCTCATATCAAGTGGCAACATTATAGAGTAGGTAGATACATAGACAAATATGTCGATTTAAATTTTAAGAACATTACATCAAATGTTCTTAAAATTTAAATCCACATCTTTGTCTATGTATCTACCTTCTCTATAATGTTGCCACTTGATATGAAAATGTTTGTATTAATGGAAAACCTGTATAATTGGCTGATGAGTGCTCAGCATTTTAAAACTGTTATAATACTTACAACATTTAATAAATTGATGTAGTACGAAACGATCGTACCAAATTACCAGAGTCATTCTTGTTGCTTATTTTGATTATGATCACCCCACGGATTTTTATGGATAACACCATATAGAATTCTGGTGCATCTAAATTAAGTACCATATTCATTTGAATCTAAATTTGCTGTATATATATATATATATACATATATATATATATATATATATATAAATACACACACACACACATATATATATATATACTTTCAATTTAGCATTCTGCCTTATAATTTTTCCTATCCTATATATATATATATAATAATATATATATATTATATATATATATATATATATATATATATAATGTATATATATATATATATAAATTAATAAATTGTGGGGTTGTGTTGACAGCACGTGGATAAATGATAGGAGAGGAAAAATTATAAGGCAGAATGCTAAATTTAAAGTAAATTTTAGTAAAAATGGGTGTATGGAAATTTTTTTTTTAAATAACGAATCAAAACGGTTTTCATCGCAAGGCAAATTTTCAAGATTTGGAAGGGGAAAAGAACTTTTTTTTAAAAGTGAAGAAGGGGAAAAAAGAAATTTACAATGTTTTTTTCAAAAAAATAGTAATACATATATACAAAAATTAATAAATAATGGAATAAAATGTGCCAAAGGACTAGACAATAATACACTGAAAACCACCCAACATAGTAATACACACAACCCCAAAATACAGAACCGCAAAATACACAACCCCCAAAAATCTTTTCTTTTAATTTTTATAAATTTCATTATTTAATTGTTACAGTTGAAAAAGTCTCAATGACTGAAACCGGTATTGAAATGTTTTTTATAAAATTATTTTATCACTTTCTATCTTGACTTTTTTCCATGTGTGGTAAGTAGCTTGTTTACCAACCACATGGTTCCGGGTTCATTCCCACTGCGTGGCACCTTGGGCAAGTGTCTTCTACTATAGCCTCGGGCCGACCAAAGCCTTGTGAGTGGATTTGGTAGACGGAAACTGAAAGAAGCCCGTCGTATATATGTATATATATGCGTGTGTGTGTTTGTGCGTCTGTGTTTGTCCCCCTAGCATTGCTTGACAACCGATGCTGGTGTGTTTATGTCCCCGTTACTTAGCGGTTCGGCAAAAGAGACCGATAGAATAAGTACTGGGCTTACAAAAGAATAAGTCCCGGTGTCGAGTTGCTCGATTAAAGGTGGTGCTCCAGCATGGCCGCAGTCAAATGACTGAAACAAGTAAAAGAGTAAAAGAGTAAAAAGATATATATATATAAAGAGAGAGAGAGAGATAGTGAGAGAAAGAGAGAGAGATTTCTTGTCGTCCAATTATCCAATACCTTCATGTTACTCTCTCCTTATCTTTATACCTGTCAACCTATCTATCAATATAATTATCTAGGTGTTTATGTATCTACCTGCCTGAAAATGTATACATCTATCTTTCTCGCGTATACTCATGTATTTATGCAACTTTAATATATAGAGCACAGGGAGTTAATTACGTAAAAACTCGGTATCACTATAATGTAGGATTACATAGCAGTTAGATTTTTTTAATAACTCGATCGAGCTACAATGCATACATCACGCCCAACGAAAACAGAAATGGGATTGATTGATTTTCATAATTGAGTATATCACCTTTTAATAACTAATTCATCATTATTTCTCTCTCTGCCATCATCACAAATATATGTTTTGTCTTTACAAATGCAGGAGCTACAATAGTACAATTGTCTATATTACATTAACCTCACTGAACTTTTGGTTGATTCTCCAATATAGACTTGAATACTTCATGAAGCTAAATGAAATGAACTCTAAACTACGATTCTTAAGAATATCATGTATATTGCATTTACGGAGGTTTTGTTCGCCCCTGGGCATTGGCTTTCAGGAGAAAATTGGAATTTTACTCCAGTCATGACATCAGATTCTTTTTCTATTTATGATTGTTATTGGCAAACTTACAACTACATGGATTTAAGTGCTTACTATAAATATACATACATACGCACATATATAGACACACAACCTCACTCACATATTTCTCTATGCACATAAAAAAATTATACCTCTAAAAATATACCTACATAAACTAAAATACATGCATACACGCACATTCATAGATACACACGTGCGTACACTCATACACACACGCACCGTTGTATCCCTTTCATCTCCGCTGAAGGTATATAATAAATATCTCACATTGTCTCACATTTTCTCACACCGTGTCCAATGAAGGGATATAATGAATACCCTGGAAACAGCTGTAAGACCTTCTATTTATAAATGTTCTAAAGTCGTCACGTCCTTGGTTTTTTTTTACCTCATCTTAATTTATTTTGTATATACACACGCTGATGTATGACCTACGTTGGACTCCTTATTCGCATAATAACCGAACCTGGAGCTTAACTATGTTCTCTCCATAGCACTTACTTAGTATTACCTTTGGATCTTACTGACACTATGACCTCTCATAACCTCCATTTCTCGCAATATATATATACGAAATAAGAACTTTATTAATCAAAAATGTTATAAGGATAAAATAAACCTGCTTTTCTATAATGCTATTCAATAAAGCCACCTTCATCTTCAATAATGTGAGAGGTAAATCATCTACATACTTGAATCAAGTGGTCCTGGTTCATTTTGGATGTTACTTTCACTATGGCAGTTTTCAAAGAATCTTTGGTGTTAAGGGCGTGTTCGTTGACCGCTTTCTCAAAGACGCTCCACATGTAACAGTCTAATGGATTGAGATATGTGTAATAAGGAGGCCAAATGTTAGGGATTATAGAGCCATGTGTGATAGGGCAGAGTCTTACTGAAACACATATGGCCTTCCATGGCATACGCCCCCTATCAATTATATCAGGACTTAATAATTATTTCCAGGACCTCAATGTAAGCGGTAGAGGTAACACTAAGGCTTTGTGGGAAGAAGTAAGGAGGTACCACATGGCCTTCATTGCTGGCAACGTCTAAAGGAAATTTTGTATGCATAACACTTGGGACTTCAGAAGCGTCTGTATATACCCATCTGGCATTTCTTCTTCTTTTTGATCTTGGCCGAAGTTTTTCTCGTTTGGAAAAAAAACAAAACAAATCAAATCTCCTGCTGAATTTTTCAGTTTGTTTAAGAGCCTATTAGATCTGATATAGTGATTTGTTTTACATTTTCTAACGTAAATTGCCATTTCCTTATCATAAAACTGATGTCTTCATGGACAACATTTCTGACACATAGTAATCGTTTGCAATTGACCTCATTGACTTTCTGGGATTGTAAACAAGGATCTATGGGGCTTGTTTTTGAACTGCAGCATGTAGTTTTGCCAGTGAACAGGTCGGAGTTTATAGCGACAAAAATATTTTGACACAAGTTAAATTTTAATGCTGAAGTGATTTTTGTGTGCTCTTATAAACACATCTTACACGTTGCAATTGTTTTTATTTCAGCATACGATCTCAGATCAATTCACTTGCTATGAAAGTAACTCTCCGTTATATATATATATATATATATATAATATATATATATTATATATATAATATATATATATATATATATATATATATATATATATATATAATATATATATACAGATGTGTTGTATGTGTGTGTGTGTGTATGTATGTATATATTTTACAAAACCAGTCTTATAATCAATATCTTTTTATACATATCCTGTATGCATTGTCACTAGATGGAGTTAACTCTTTCTAAAAGCATTTTATATAATTATGCAATCATAAATAACAAGCTATTAAACCACTTATGTAATTAAGTCCACTCAATTACAACAAGATGTCGCGTACATTAGATACACTTTTTATTAAGTATGATAAAATGGATGCGTGTCCATAAATTACTTACCTTTAGAAATACATCGATCGTTTTTCACACCTAAATATACCCTATAGTCTGTAGAAGGTAATTTTACTGTTATATCAATAAGACTATTACATTCCAGTATAAGTTAAAAGATACATATTGACACATATAGATACACACACACGCATACACAAATACACAAATCAAACAAACGTATAGATACACAAACAGCCCACGTCTCTATAAAGCTTAAAGAGAATTGAGATATTTAAAATTGGAAATGTATTAATAGAAGAGGGGGGATAGAGAAAGAACTTGTGTGTTATTTTATTATAGATAACATTTGAATGTTAGAGAGCCGTGAAGCAGGATTATAATAATGTTGGCATACTTCGGCAGACGGTCTTTCTGATGGGCTGCAGAATTGAAGTGCATATTCACATGTAAGTAAGCATATGCTGACACAAACACATATACACAAAAAATACACACACAAACAAACACACCTACACTCACACACACTCACACACTTTCAGAAACACATATATGTATAAACATTATTACGTATTCTATAAATATCTATATAGGAGGGAATATATATACATACATATATATGTATATATATGTATATATATGTATATATATATATACATATATATATATATGTGTGTGTGTGTGTGCGTGTGTGCGTGTGCGTGTGTGTGTGTGTGTGTATGTATAGCTACATTGGATTATAAGGATAAAGTAATTAGGTAAATTGATGTGTATTAATTCGTATATATGTGTTGGAGAATGCTGTTCAGAACGCCAGATTGAATGATGCCGTCCGGGTATCGAAATCCTAGTGATATCCCAGGGTCAGCTGATGAAGGAGGGAAGGAGGTGTGTTGGATTGACCGTTATTGGCTGTTATTGTCTGTGCAGAATAGTTTTATACGACATCTATTTTATATATATATATATATGTGTGTGTGTGTGTGTATTCATGATGTAGAAGAGTTAATTCCTACAGTGTCTGTCTCTCTACGTGTTTTCATTTTATCTCATTTTGTTCTTCTTAATACGTTCTGTCGAAGAGCACAAGCTGAAAACGCGAGAGAAATTTCCATTCTTCCCTAGCGTTAAAATTTTATATCAGCTTGTTCCTAAATTTCTCTTACATATATATATATACACACACACTTACACAATTATATATTCTCATACGGATGATTACATGCGCTCGTTTTAGGTATAAATGCATGTAAAAATGTACGTAAATCCCTTGTAGGTACACATGAATATTTATTCGTAGGGCATACATACGTCTGTGTGTAAATATATACAGACACACCCACGCTCACGGAAATGTAGTGACACAGTGTTACATACATACATACATACATACATACATACATACATACATACATACATACATAAATACATATATATACACATACATAAATGCATACATACATACATGCATACATACATACAAACAAACATACATACATGTACATATGCACATGATAAGGAAAGGGCAATTTATGTTAGAAAAAGTATAACAAATCACTATATCAGATCTAATTATTTTTTAATTTTCCATACACCAATTTTTTTTTAAAATTTACCTTCAATTTAGCATTCTGCCTTTTTATAATTTTCCCTCTCCTATCATTTCTCCACGTGCGGTCAACACAACCCCACCATTAATTTATATATATATATATATATGTGTGTGTGTGTGTGGGTGTAGCATTGGGGTGTTCTAGGCTTACGTATGAATATATATATAGATATATGTATGTATATATATATACACACACACACATATATATATATATATATTATATATATATATATATAGTTATACAATTAAGGGCTCCTAAATAAAGATGCCGAGTTCTGGGAACACAAAGAGGGGATGAATTTATCGAGAGTGAAAATCAAAAACGTTTACCGATAACTTTAACAACTCGTACCGCGGTTTCTGCTTCTTTCTAGCAAAACACAGAATATGTTTGCTAAGGCCAGCTTCATCAGCGAGTCGCCTGAATTTAATCGAGGTCTGCAGCGATGTGGGACTATATGTTACACCCGACTACTAGCAGATCTTAACTTTTCAAATCTCTGCGCAGACGCAAAATTTACACGGGCATGCCGGGAGAATTTTACGAATAAATTCATCATGTAGTATGCGAATATAAACAAGAAGGTAGTAATATTATTTACTACCAGGTGCCCAGCACAAAAGACGAATTAGTCATAAGACAAAAATATTATTCATATAGAAAAATATTATTCATGTAGTTATACAATTAAGGGCTCCTAAATAAAGATGCCGAGTGCTGGGAACACAAAGAGGGGATGAATTTATCGAGAGTGAAAATCAAAAACGTTTACCGATAACTTTAACAACTCGTACCGCGGTTTCTGCTTCTTTCTAGCAAAACACAGAATATGTTTGCTAAGGCCAGCTTCATCAGCGAGTCGCCTGAATTTAATCGAGGTCTGCAGCGATGTGGGACTATATGTTACACCCGACTACTAGCAGATCTTAACTTTTCAAATCTCTGCGCAGACGCAAAATTTACACGGGCATGCCGGGAAGATTTTACGAATAAATTCATCATGTAGTATGCGAATATAAACAAGAAGGGTAGTAATATTATTTACTACCAGGTGCCCAGCACAAAAGACGAATTAGTCATAAGACAAAAATATTATTCATATAGAAAAATATTATTCATGTAGTTATACAATTAAGGCTCCTAAATAAAGATGCCGAGTGCTGGGAACACAAAGAGGGGATGAATTTATCGAGAGTGAAAATCAAAAACGTTTACCGATAACTTTAACAACTCGTACCGCGGTTTCTGCTTCTTTCTAGCAAAACACAGAATATGTTTGCTAAGGCCAGCTTCATCAGCGAGTCGCCTGAATTTAATTGAGGTCTGCAGCGATGTGGGACTATATGTTACACCCGACTACTAGCAGATCTTAACTTTTCAAATCTCTGCGCAGACGCAAAATTTACACGGGCATGCCGGGAAGAATTTTACGAATAAATTCATCATGTAGTAGTATGCGATATAAACAAGAAGGGTAGTAATATTATTTACTACCAGGTGCGAGTGCTGGGAACACAAAGAGGGGATGAATTTATCGAGAGTGAAAATCAAAAACGTTTACCGATAACCGGCATCTTTATTAGGAGCCTAATTGTATAACTACATGAATAATATTTTTCTATATGAATTATTTTGTCTTATGACTAATTGTTTTGTGCTGGGCACCTGGTAGTAAATAAATTACTACCCTTCTTGTTTATATTCGCATACTAACATGATGAATTTATTCGTAAATTCTTCCCGGCATGCCCGTGTAAATTTTGCGTATGCGCAGAGATTTGAAAAGTTAAGATCTGCTAGTAGTCGGGTTTGTGTACATATAGTCCCACATCGCTGCAGACCTCGATTAATTCAGGCGACTCGATGAAGCTGGCCTTAGCAACATATTCTGTGTTTTGCTAGAAAGAAGCAGAAACCGCGGTACGAGTTGTTAAAGTTATCGGTAAACGTTTTTGATTTTCACTCTCGATAATTCATCCCCTCTTTGTGTTCCCAGCACTCGGCATCTTTATTTAGGAGCCCTTAATTGTATAACTACATGAATAATATTTTTCTATATGAATAATATTTTTGTCTTATGACTAATTCGTCTTTTGTGCTGGGCACCTGGTAGAAATAATATTACTACCCTTCTTGTTTATATATATATATATATATATATATATATATATATATATATGTATGTTGTATATTCATTGTACTTTATTCATTGATTGATTTTTTAAATTGTTAATTTGCAAACATCATGCTAATTTTTTTTCATGCAGAACTACATTTCATCAAAAAATTTCCTATAAAAATTAATGTGTGGGAGTGGTGACAGTACATTTTGTATTCTAAATATAACTCAAATAGAAGAAAAAGAAAGCTGGAAAACAGAAGGAATAACGGGGGAAAAGAGACAAAGAAAGCAAAATGACTTTCTGTGATGCCTAAACCGCACTTGTTTTTTTTCTGTTTTGAAGAGGTCACTATCCGTAAACCCATTTCAATACAATTGTAAAGGATTAAATAAATAAATAAATAAATACATAGACAAATGGTGAATAAGAAGGAGGATATCCCTTCTCTCTCTTCTTCTCCCTATCTGTCTATCTGTCTAACTATCTATCTAACCGTCCATCTGTCTATCTGTTTGACTATCTATCTATCCGTCCATCTATCTATCTATCCGTCTATCTATCAGCCTATATACCTACCTATATATATCTATCTCTACATCTCCATTGTTTATGGAACATCCCCACCCCCCAAAAAAACAATAAACAAACGAATGTTGTCTTCTAAACAAAAAAGAAACCAAAACATCTTTTATATAAAGGCATAAGCTGTTTGTACATTCACAAAATTTTATTTGACAAGTTCAAGAATGGAACAAAAGCGCTAATAATAATGAAAGAAATAAAACGTTTTTTTTCCAAAATTCTGACGACTTTTTTTTCTCAATATTCAAATTCTGTACATCACACCAAACATTCTACACACACACACGCACACACAAACATACACACACACATTGTTTGTATATATATCTTCATATATATAAAACTGAGAATGTTTGTCTGTCTGTCTGTCTGTGTGTTTCCCTAAAACTTGAGAACTACACAACCATTTTCATTCAAATTTTACATATGCCTTCCTTAGGGTCCGGGGAGTGTCTTGGGCAAAAAATGTTCAACTTCTTGCCTAGAGCGAGCCCATAGCAATATCATATCTTCTCCACTATTTCAGTATTACGTGTTAAAAGTGAAACAAAAATATTTCTCTATTTTATGTCAGATGCTTTCACTTTAACAATAAAAATAATAATAACAATTGAATTATATGTAGTAAGTAATAATTAAAATCAAACTAAAATATGATATAAGTAAAAATAGCAATTGGTATAAAATTGCATCAATGATTTGAACTTGAATAAGTGGTTTCACATGAATGGGAATTAAATTAAAAATAAAATTAGCGTGCAGAAATGGAATAGTCCAGATGGATAATAAGAAATCAAATTAAAGAAAAGACTGTCTATAAAGTATACAATGTAGAGAAAAAAGAAGAGCTAACAATTCCAGTCTCTTATATATTTTGAGTATTGTTATCACTAGCGATATCAAGATATAACATTGTATTTTGCATTTTATGTGTAGATGTATATATATATATAGATGTACGTGTAATATGTACACATATATATACACATATATACATGCACTAGCACTATGACCCGGCAACGACGGGTCTTTAATGCTAGTATATATATATATATATATATATATATATAATATATATATATATATATATATATATATATATATATATACATATATATATATATGTATGTATAGATAGATAGATAGATAGATAGATAGATAGATAGATATAGATGTCCGTCAATTTACATACCTAGAGAGCTGTCTAATTTTATGTCTAAATTTTGTACATCAACTTTCTTTTCATCTTTTCATTTAATCATCTGTATATCTGTCTATCCTCCAGCGCAGCCAACGTCCATCCTTTTCAATTTTAACCTCTTTATATAGCTGTCTATCTATCTATTTAACTATCTACTTTAGCTGCCTACCTATTTATCACTTTATCTATCCCTGTTTTTCTCCACATATCTATGTGTCGAACAATGGATTTATTGATGTATCTATTGATAAAGGTATCTACGAACCAAACAACTCATATCAATTTACGCATGCATGATTACATATAAATATATTACAAACACAGGAACGCACACAGGCACAAACACATACACACATACACACACCCATTATAGACACACAGCCATATATTTAATCATTCTTAATGTCCATATATCCATACCACGCAACAACCATGACAGGCTGGTGTTAATGTGGTGTTAAAACACATTTATATAGATTCACTAAACAGTCCAAACATCTTTTAACAAGAATAAATTCAAATAATTTAATACGCATAGTATGATCTACTAAAGTAGAACTGTACACCTCGGATTAAATCACTCTTAACAGTTACTTTTAATCTTGGTGACAATACTAGCATAATTACATATATACATACGCACACATCCACACACAGAGAAATACACACACACACACACATATTTATATATGTGTGCAGACCGAGAAAAACACTTACATACACATTTGTATGTCTACGTGCGAGTGTGTCTGTTTGTGTGTATACATACGTAGCCGTTTCCATTAGCTTATGCATACAAACTTTTATGCAGAGGTATATTTGAGAACGCATAACACCTTGTTGTTTGCATGCTGAAAATACGAAAGTGTATAAATTATATTCGACAAAATCTTTAATATTACTATTACAAATCATCATCATCATCTTATTATTATTACTATTATAATTATCATCAACATAATCCTTCTTCTTCTTCTTCTTCTTCTTCTTCTTCTTCTTCTTCTTCTTCTTCTTCTTATTATTATTATTATTATTATTATTATTATTATTATTATTATTAATTATTATTATTATTGTCTTTGCACAGCTTTTAACGCACGAGATATACTACGGTGTAAGCTGTTCACTACAAGTGAACTAAGGTAACACCTCTTATTTTTGGAGCACCTTCCGGAGTATTCGAGCGGTTCCAATCAGTGCTGTTTTTTGCAAGTGATCCACCCTTATTGCAACCCCTATTTGTTCCATGTACTATTATTATTATTATTGAGTGAGAGAGCAGTGCATGCCATCAAAGTGACACTGGGGTAAAATATACGAAGCCCAATATACCCATCATGACTACCCGTCTGATAAAGGTACACCAGGCACATGCATCACAACCATATGTGCGCGACATGGTGATCTCATATCAAGATAAACAGCACATGACCTTGCAGGTGGGGCCCAGTTAGAATTTTCTTCAGATTGAGTAGCCCATCCCGATCAAACGGTCCCTGAATAAGGGTTGTTTAAGGATGTTGAAAGAACCACCCATGTTTCCAGAGGTGAACTATTCAAACCCCAAAGAATCCCTCTCAACACATGGCTATGATGCTCCCCCACTACTTCTGCTCGTGATCAGAGATGCACATATTGTCAGCCACGAAGGGACCTGCTCAACTGGTTAAGGTCAAACAACTGACAAGCAAATCTGTGGTATTGAGCAGAATATTTGCTGTAGCCCATCTTTTATACCAAGACAAAACAATGTACATGATAACACTTCCAATCAGTTAAGATCAGAAGCCATGAGAGCCACTGCCTGGTACTGCATCAGGGCATTTATTATTATTATTATTATTATTATTATTATTATTATTATTATTATTATTATTATTAATTCTTAGTATTGCTGAATATTTGTTGAAATGGATGAAAAAGAAAGCATACTTAACAACTGTACCCTGGTCATTAATATTAATATAAGAAACGTTGTTGTCATGTATTCTCTACGGTATGGATCTATAATTTTCTTCACTTTTGGAAGTATCGGTAATTTAACCACCATGGAAATATTTTAGCAGCAAATCCATGCAAAAGTCTAAAATTAATCCATATCTTCTCCGCCTTCTTATTATCCATAGTTTTCTAATTTTGATGACATGCATAACAAATATTTGGATATCATATAATTTAGAATTTTCGGACATTATACTTTCACTTAACATCGTTAGTATTTTATTTATGTATTCTTCCTGGATAACAGTGAGTATTTCTGTTGAACGATTGCTGGCGGTGTGCTATCGATTTTCACGACGCTAGTCTACAAGAAACTCTACCCCATATATTGTAAGGGTAACTATACTTTTTATTGATATTGGTATATATTGTATGCTATGAAGGCGCATGGCTCAGTGGTTAGAGCGTCGAGCTTACGATCGTGAGGTTATGAGCCCGAATCCCGGACCGGGCTGCGTGTTGTGTTCTTGAACAAGACACTTTATTTCACGTTGCTCCAGTTCACTCAGCTGTAGAAATGAGTTGCGACGTCACAGGTGCCAAGCTGTATCGGCCCTTGCCTTTCACTTGGACAACCTCGGTGACGTGGAGAGGGGAGGCCGGTATGCATGGGCGACTGCTGGTCTTCCATAAAACAACCTTGCCCAGACTTGTGCCTCAGAGGGTAACTCTCTAGATGCAAATCCATGGTCAGTGTCTGACCGAAGGGGGTCACCACCACATTTTTCTTTCCAGTACCCCTCGCCTACGCTTTCATTCTATCTTTAACCACATATTCCTTTATACCTGCAACATGTTTAGCTTTAAGCTCTATTATTTAAATTTAGAAATTATTCAGACGACTTAACGTTGGTCAGAATTATAACCGAAGCGTTGCAACTCAATACAGGAATTCAATATATATCGTAATTACTATAAAGTTTTGTATTTCTCTTAACAACGTTTCTTACTTCCATCTATATTTTTGTTATAGTATATAAGGATTGCAAACTTGATTCCACTTACTATTTTACTGCGATTCTAGCTCTGACGAATAACGGCGTTAATTTCATAATGTACTTTATAGTTGGTAAGAGCTTTCTGGAAAATGTGAAGTATATATGTTCCAAAAAGCCAAACGTAACAACTAGACGGAATATATATAATATTGAGAGGGATGTATAATAATTAAACACATTTCGTTTATGGCTACATCTTAAAATTTCGATATTTTAAACTACATCCAAATATTCCATCGACATGCACGCAATCACTTACATACAGACACACACACACACACACACACACACATATATATATATGTGTGTGTGTGTGTGTGTGTGTGTGTATGTTTGTGTGTGTGTGTATATGTATATATATATATAGACAGATAGATAGATGGTGTTAAACGCAGTTGTTATTCAAATTCTTTTACTTGCTACATATGTTTCGAATACAACATTGGTATTATTCCAGAAGGAATAAAATGGGGTAAAAGAATGCAACCTTCTCGTCAGGGACAGAAATAGCAAAACACATCAATAAGACATTTCAAGAGAATTTGATGACTTTGTTTATGAGGGAGGCAACGCTATCAAGTGTTTTTTTTAAACGTTACTTCTGGTCCTGGCGTCTTTTTTATATAGGTAGTCCTTCATCTCAGTTGTCCCAAAGAATATCTAATTATTACTCTTCATTAGGCATGCGAATAAACGTAAAAAAAACTGGGCTTAGTAAAATTAATCTTGTATCTAACAGATTATAATAAACAATTTAAGTTGGAATGGAATATTCTCTCTATTTCTTTACTTTATGACGAAGGTAAATATTATTCTTGCCTCCTTTGTAGTAGTGAAATGTCTTTTACCCTTTTTTCAAAGAATCCCACATTTATGGAACACGTTTAACGTTGCAAATATACCTTTAGTTTCTATAAGTGATTTCTACCATTCTATAAAATTCAACCTTTGACATTCTTTCATTTCACTTCCACTAACTATATTTACTCTCATAAATTGAAGCTTTATTCTAATTCACCTATTGCTCTATATCTTTTCACTATTAGTTTTCTGCTAATTTCGTTCTTTCTCCTCTTTCTTTAATATACCTTCGACGATATATCTACTATCGGTTATTTTTTTCAAATTGATAGCATTCCCTTCATCACATACACAATCATCACATTCTGTTAAAATGTTTCATCTGTTTGGATTCTTTCTGTCTCTGATTAAAAGATTGTATTGCTTTACACCATTTTATTCCTTCTGGAATAATTTTAATGCTGTCCTCGAAACATTTATCGGATGTAAGAGAATTTGGATAACACCTGCGTTTAATTCCATTTATTTATTTATTTATATTATACAAAATATTTCACCTAAACCTGGAGTTTGTACCTTTATAAATAGGTTGTTACATACTGGTTACTTGTGTGAATTTTTGCTACCCTGGTAACAGTTTTTTTCCTCCGAAATATTGTAAAAACTGTAAAACACACACATACATTTATATATATATATATATATATATATTATATATATATATATATATATATATATATATATATATATATATATATATATTCAAATGTGACTGCGTATGTACCGTTGGCGACTTTTTTCCTCCGTCTTCCTTTCTTTGGATCTATCCTTTTCCTGTGTTTCTAACGAAGAGCTCCGCTCGAGACGTTAAACTCTCCTTCTTTCCTTCTTTCCTAGGCGTCCAATAATACTATACTTGTTCCACGTCCTCGCGTTGTTATGTTTTCTCTTTGTGTTTTCATGTTTGGATTAACTATATATATATATATATATATATATATATAAATGAAATAATGGAGTTGAACGACGATTTAGCAAAATTCCTTTATTCTCGACTTATGTTTTGAAGGCTGCATATTCCTAATTTCGACGGAATAAGGGGTGCATTATGCCGCCTTCTCATCAGGAAAAACAAGGAACTTATGTCAGCATCAAGATGAATAAAAACTTTTAGATGACTGCCCACACGGAACCCAGAGCAATGGGCTCCGTGTGGGTATAATGCACCCCTTATTCCTTCGGAATTAGGAATATGCAGCCTTCGAAATATATGGCGAGAATAAAGGAATTTTGTTAAATCGTCGTTCAACGCCATTCTTTCATTTATTTGTATTAAAAAAACACACAAATTTCCACACGAAAGCACGTGATCTCTGCCCTTGGCATGTAGCTTCAACCGTGTTTTTCTGACGTGAATTTGCTACCCAGGTATCGGTTAACCGAATTATCCATACTAAGATAATTCATTCAACTACTTATTTATATATATATATATATATATATATATATAATATATATATATATATATATATATATATACATATATATGTGTATATATACGTACACACACATATATATATATATACTTACATACATATATATATATATATATATATATATATATATAAACATACATTCATACACACGCAAATACACACACACTCGTATATACATATTAAAGGAGCAATCACGTGCATTTTCTG
>NC_043002.1:61382157-61409657 GCF_006345805.1 Octopus sinensis | reverse complement strand
TATCATCGTGATTATATTTTGATCCTATAAACCCATAACTGCAAAGTTACAATCTTTCTTCTAAATATTCTGCACACTGAATCCTGTTCATCTTATCCATCTTTGAGAATTCTTCATGATTTTGAATGGGATTAAATGAAGACGATAATTCCGAATGCGTTATATATATATTTAAGAAAGATTTATCGCTCCTGAACTTATTGCTACACATGAAATTGGAATTTTATTTTTCACTATCGGAATACTGACTCATGACTAATTTAGTCCACACCATTCTAGCCTTTAAACAATGCCGTCACGCTGAATAAGCAGTCACGCCAACATTTCGACAGCCCGTCTCAGAATTACATATTTACAACTAAACGAACTCAAGAACCGTGAAGCGAAATATCATACACAGGAATAATACACATCACCAAACCCTAGATGTGATATTTAGTGTAAAACGTTAACCTCCAGTGTCCAACTCCGTATAAAACACCATTCATTGTTACTTCTTGTGTTTTTACGACAATATTTGCATAATTTCATATTTACACGCACATCCATATCTAAACACGCGCACACACACCGAGACACACACTCACACAAACACACCCACCCATATATGTATACATGTATACACTATATAGATGTACAATCATAAGTACATTTATACGCTTAAGTGATTTTGTGATTGCGTATGTATATGCATACGTAGCCAATTCTATACCCTTATGCATACCGACGTTTATGCAGGGGTTTATCTGAGAAAGCGTTAAACATCCACAATAATTAATTCTTTCATTCTGACACGTCTATTAATTACACGTCACAAAACTTTTATTACTTATTAGTATGGTTATTAACACTAATAACTTTACTACTACTACTACTGCTGCCGCCGCCGCCGCTGCTGCTGCAGCTGCTGATGGTGATGATGATGATGATGATGATGATGATGATGATGATGATGATGATGATGATGATGATGATGGTGGTGGTGGTGCTGCTGCTGCTGCTACTGCTGCTACTACTATTATTAGTATTATGATTATTATTTTTATATATATAATTGAATTTATTGTTGTTGCTGTGGCTCTTGTTATTATTCTGCTAATCAAACAACATCCGTTCCTGGCAGTGAGATACATGTATCAGATGTCCACAACCAACTGACTTTTAAAATTCTCTCACATTCCTAAGAAATGATGTTTTCCGTATTTGAACCATCCCGATAATGTCCAACTTTTTTTTGAATAATTTTCAATTCTGGAGCTCACAACTCCGGCTTACAGTATAGTTGTTTTATTGCTGTTGTTGTTATCGTCTTATCCCCACCAACCACAAGCTGTCCTTGAGGCGAAAAATTGAAATAATTAATATTGATTTTGTTGCTCTTTTTTATGTTGTTTTTGCTGGTGTTCTTGTTCTTGTTCTTCTGGTTGCTAAGATAGCGATCTAGCAGTTTTGATAGCACAGCAAACAGTCTGTCAATCGGTGTTTCCTCTCTCTTTATGATCTGAGTTGAAACTCCGTAGAGGTCAACTTTGCCAGTCATTCTTTTAGAGTAGATAAAATAGGCACCAGTTGAGAACCGTTGTCGATGTGATCGACTTAAATATCCAAAGTAGCTGGCCAATGGCCAAAATTTGAAATTAGGATTATTATTATTATTATTATGAGTGACATTATTAATATTATTATTATATTATTATCATCATTATTATTATTATAGACGTCGCACAGTATACAATATCGTGAGATTGAAGCTATTGGGTCTATCGGAGTTTTGCACTGCTTGTCCAGTCAACGAAGACCTCAGACAGAAAGCAGTTCCAAGTAATGCCGACATTAGATTGAAGGGTAATTCTAAGGTTTACACATGTTTTTTTTTTCGGATTAGGTAGTATTGAACCAAACGCTCCGATGACAATAGGGATAAACTTTATGTTTGACGCTCATATCACAATTCTCAGGTCTCCATAATTATCAGTCTTTTCTCTTTCTTTCATAATAATTTGTTGATCTCGTGGCACTGCCACATCAGTTATTAGTCACTCTTATTTGACCCTCCTAAAGGTTACTATTTGCAACCTGCGGCACTCTGACACCTTGTGTGTTTGGAAATCAAAATCAGAGAGAATTTTTGCCTTCACTTTTTCGTTCATTACATTTTCCAGTGTATTTTGGTTCCAAGCACCCGTAACCATCCATACTTACGGAAATAGTACTCAGTAGAAGTTTTGGGCTACCTTCTCGAATCTACGCTTGTACACTTTCTGCGCATTATCATTATTATTATTATTATTATATTATTATTATTATTATTATTATTATTATTATCATTATTATTAAACAAATTTCTGCATTATTGCTAGTATTAATGAATATTTGTTAAAGAGGATATAGAAGAAAGCATATTTAAGAACTGTACCGTGATCATTAACTTTGATAGAACAAACATTGCTGTCATTTAATTTGTACGGTATGCATCCATAATTTTGTTAACTTTTGGAACTATCGGCAATTTAACCACCATGGCAATATTTTACAGCAAATCCATGCAAAAGTCTAAAATTGCTCCGTATCTTCTCTGCCTTCTTATTGTCGATAATTTTCAAATCCTGATGATTTGCTTAAGAAATATTTGGATATCATATAATTTAGAATTTTTGGAAGCATACTTGAACGGAAATCGCCCTTTTGGTCACATCCTTTCTATTTTATGTATTCTTCCTGGATAACAGTGAGCATTTCCGTTGAACGATTGTTGGTGGTCTGTTATCCATTTTCACGACGGTATTTAGCGAAAAAATTTATCCCATACATCGTACTGTTCTCTCTTCTTTTTATCGTTGTTTCTTCATACTGCACATTATTTTTCTTTCCAGAAACGTCCTCCTAGGCTAACTGTAGTCACTACTTCTTTTATTCCCGCATCGTGCTAAGCTTTAAGCACTATTATTTCAATTTACAAATTATTCAGTCAACCGAACCTGGGTCAGTATTCTAATCGAAGCGGTGCAACTCAAAGCAAGAAGTTGCTGTGTATCATAATTACTATAAATTTTGTATTTCTGTTAACACTGTTTCACCATTCAAACTATAACTTTGTTATAATATTTTCGAATTGCAAATTTTATTCCAGTTACCATTTTTCAGATATGCTAGCTCTGATGAACTACTGTCTAAACTTTATAATGTATTTCATAGTTAGTAAACATTTTCGTGCAAATCTGAATAATATATGTTCGAAAAGAAAAAAACAAAACAAGCCTAACAAATAGACACAATATAGGCCGCTGGTGGCAAAAAAATTCTACAAAATTTTTTGCCACCCTATATGATTAATTATATATATATATATATATATATATATATATATATTATATATATATATGATAAGACGAAATTAAAACAATTTAAAATGTTTAGTTCATACCCGCCACTCAAATTTTCATTATTTTAAACTATTTCCAAATATTTCATAAATATGCACCCTATCACATATATCTATATATCTAAGTATGTACGTATCTATCTATCTATCAATCAATCTCCCTCTCTCTTTATATATATATATATATATATATATATATATATATATATATATATATATGTATGTGTGTGTGTGTGTGTGTGTGTGTGTGCGTGTGTGTGTGTGCGTGTGCGTGTGTATGTGTGTATTTGTGTATATATACTAGGTTACGGGGGCGTAAACATTCCAGCATCAGTTTCTAAGCGGCAATGGTGGGGGAAGCAAACACAGACAGAAATACACACACACACACACACACACACACACACACACACACACACACACACACACATACACACATATATATGTGTGTTTGTTTACAGGGTGCGTAAGTTAGTTGAGGACATACATTGTTTGGGTCATTGCTGCATTTTTTGCTCACTGTGTATCATCTTTGTTTCAGGAAATAATAATAATAATGACATACCCTCAGCTTACTCAAGAAATAAAGAGACATACGGTTATAGTGGCTATAAAGGCAGAGCATAGCAATTGGGAAAACTCTCGATTTTAAAAGTTGCCAGGACTTCTGTCTACAAAATTGTAAGGAGCTAGAGACTGAAGATGGAAACGTATCACCAGTATCAAAGTATGAGAAGCATACTAAATGCCGTAAAATAATCAGAACACATGTATCTATCCAGCAACTTCAACAGACCATTGATGACAGAAAGTCCGCGAGATTAATTGCAGATGATCTCCATATGTCAGAAGGAACAGTCAGAAGTCTTGTCGACAAAGACTTCGGATATAAATTATTTTATGATGAGGAAATATCAATCTGTTAGAAACAGCAAAAGAAAATCACTACATCAAATCTAAAACGCTCTTAAACAATCTAACAATTCCAGCAGAAGATGTGATTTGGTTTTTCTCCAATGAGAAAAACTTCGACCAAGATCGAAAGATTAACAGAAGAAATGACAGATGTTTATGCGCAGACACTTCGGAAATTCCAAATCTTATGCAAACAAAATTTCCTGCAGCTGTCATAGTTTTAGGGATATATATATATATATATTATATATATATATATATATATATATATATATATATATATATATATTACATTCACCACACCGAATCCATTTTAAGAGATCCATCTTCGAGAATTCTTCATGAATCTGAATGGACTTAAGTGAAAACGATACCTCCAAATAAGTTACACTCATACACACAGATATATATATATATATTATATATATACCTACATATAAATATTTATCTATATCTATCTATCTATATATATATATTATATATATATATATATATATATATATTATATATATATATACATATATACATATCTATCTATCTATCTATCTATCTATATATATATATATATATAATATATATATATATATATATAATATATATATATATATATATATATATATATATATATATATTCTGTGTCAGAAGCCTTTATCTCTCCTGAATTTTGTTGTTTCACGTGAAATTGGAATACCTATGCATGACTAATTTGGTGTACACCATTGTAGCCTTTAAAATGTGCTGTTACGCTGACTGAGCTGTGAGGCCAACATTTCGCCAGACCGTCTCAGGACTATATATTTACATCTAAATGAAATCGAGCACCGTGAAACGAAATAATCTAAACAGGAACAACACACACCACCCAACCCAAGATGTTGTGATATTTAGTTTAAAACGCTAACCTCGGAGCCAACTCGTCCGCAGCAAATTTACTTAATTTGAAACAGCAGCAAACGAAATAAAGATAGGCTATTTTTGTCTATTCCAAAGGAAAACGATTTTATTCACACAAATATGCAATCGAAGAGTTTAAAGTACCAATAATGATAAGGCTGTTGACTGGGAGAACAAAAACATGGTTTAAACAGTAAGCTTGGCAGGAAAGAAACGTGTCTTTAAGCAGTACAAAAACAACAAATAATGGAAGGTGCAATTATGTACATGTTGACGGAAGAAAAGCAGGACAAAAACGGCTTTATCGATCGTATTTTCACAAATGCAATCATTAATCCTTAATTTATAGTAGATTATCCCGTATATCACAATTATGCTTTTGCTAACTTTGAAATTTTAGCCAAAATGCTAGCTCCTAAAATGAAGCTTTATCTAGGGTTCCTTAAAGAGATGCGTTAACTTTTCTCGCTGAGTGTAGTATCAATAATAATTAAAACGACAACAACAACAACAACAACAACAAAATAATAATAATAATAATAATAATAATAATAATAATAGCTGGAAAATTACTATAAAATAACTACCATAGGACTGCAAAAATACCTACTTCAGAAGCAAGGAAAACTGATACAAATAGAAGGCAAAACATGAGCAAAATAAAAAATTGTTCTCAGTATTTAAGGAAGCTGACAAATACAAACAAGAAATCAAGCAAATTTGAAGAAGAAGAAGAAGAAGAAGAAGAAGAAGAAGAAGAAGAAGAAGAAGAAGAAGAAGAAGAAGAAGAAGAAGAAGAAGAAGAAGAAAACACAACAAAAGCTATAAAGCAAATGAAATCAAAACTAAAACTAGAACAGCAACGGACCAGGATAAAACGATGGCAAGAAAAGCCCCTTCATGGCAAGTACTGGACTAAACTAAATGCAAAAGAAATAGACAAAGAAAAATCCCAGCAATGGTTAAGAAGCTCAGGACTCAAATCAGAAACAGAGGGATTTTTAATTACAGCACAAGACCAAAGCCTCCCCACCTGAAATTACCAAAAACATGTAATGAAAAGAAATATAACAAGTAACTGCAGAATATGTGGAGATGGACTAGAAACAATAACTCATTATTTCTGGCTGCCCAGTCCTGGCTAAGAAGGAATATATTCACAGACACGACAGAGTTGGAACCTACATACGCTGGAAGCTATGCCAACATTATGGAATAACAATAGAAAAAAAGATTGTATAGGCACACACCAGAAAAGGTCACAGAAAACGAGAAAGCAACCATACTCTGGGATATGCCAATACACACAGATAGAGAAATTAAGGCCAACAGACCAGATATAGTTGTCAGAGATCACGAAGAAAAAAATGCTTTCTAATTGATGTATCAATACCAGCAGATGACAACGTGGCTCTAAAAGAAATGGAGAAACTTTCAAAATACAAGGAACTGGAAATAGAGGTAACTAGAATGTGGAATCTAAAAACAAAAACAATTCCTATCATAGTAGGTGCATTAGGCATGATAAAAAATATTCAGACAAATACATAACAAAAACACCAGGACGTACAATCACATATAACATACAGAAAATTGCACTACTAGCACTGCACACATCCTACGCAGAACACTTTCAATACAGTAACCATCAGAGCATCACAACAAATCACAGCACATACCCATGGCACACAGAGCTGCGCTCGGTAGTGAAGTGAAAGCACGTTATAAAAACAAAACTACTGAATAATAATAATAATAATAATAATAATAATAATAATAATAATAATAATAATAATAATAATAATAATAATGATGATGATAATAATAATAAAGCAAGACATGACAGAGTCGGCCAGTATTTACATTGGACAATATGTCGGCATTATAAAATCAAAACCGCTGACAAATGGTATAAACATCTTCCTGAAGCTATGACTGAGGGAGAAAATGTGTCGATTCTATGGGACTTTCCCGTGCAGAGCGACAGGACTATAAAAGCCAATAAACCGGATATAATTATAAAAGATCAGACAAAAAAAGAATGTGTTTATTAATTGACATGAGTATTCCCTGTGATCACAATATAGCGGCAAAAGAATTTGACAAGATTAGTAAATATAAAGTCCTGCTAATGGAAATTGAAAAAATGTGGCATCTCAAGGCGACTACAGTACTAGTGATTGTAGGATCTCTAGGAATGATAAAAAAAAGATACTGAAACCTATTTGAAAATGATTCCAGGTTTACCATCCCAACAGGAAGTGCAAAAAATCGTATGAACTGGAACGGCTCATGTACTGAGAAGAGCACTATCGCTGTGAAAAATAACATCCATCCATGAATTTATTTATATATATATATAATATGCCCACCTGACAACAAGATATGCGAAAAGGAAGAACAGTGGAAATATATAACGAGTTAGCTTGTGAGGTTAAGCAGTTGTAGTCGATGAAAAGGGTGGTAGTAATAGCAATAATTGTCGGAGCCCTGGGAACAGTAAAAATCTCGAGAAGTATATGGAACAAATAGGGGCTGCAATAAGGGTGGAGAACGTGCAGAAAACAGCACTGCTTGGAACCACTCGAATACTCCGGATGGTGCTCGAAAAATAAGAGTTGTTACCTTAGTTCACTTGTAGTGAACAGCTGGCCACCGTAGTGCATCTCCAGCATTAGAAGTTGTGCAAATCAATAAATAATAATAATAATAATAATAATAATAATAATAATAATAATAATAATAATAATAATAATAATTAATATTATTATTATAATAAAGCAATATGCCCTATTAAGAACCAATATCTCATATTACAGATGCAGCTAATGAACATGCCTAAATTGGTGTATAATTATTCAATTAAGCATATCATTATATCTTCTTAAAAACACCAAATAAATCGCTACAATCTAACTATACAAGTGTGTCATTTTTTTCTATAATTAACTTTAAAATTATAATATTATCTCATATATTTATATTTTTCAGGTTAATTAATTTTTAGTAGATTATTTCTATAGTATTTAATATACTAAAATGTTTTTGCATATAAATAAATTAGGAAACATATTCATAGCAATAAACCTGATACACATGCCTCCTTAATTTTAGCTACTCAAACTTTTTATTCTGATCTATTTGCACTATATGTAATACCATTTAATTACTGTCCTTATTGATGGTGGCAAATTTAATGTAAGTTGTGTTTACATTATTATATTTATACTTATGTATTCATGACTATACATTTGATTCTATTAAAAGTGTATTTATATATACACATTTGCATAAGCAATTCTGCACATATATGTATATTCATGTTAAAATATATATGAATATGCATATGACTTTATATGAGGGTGTATATGTGTATACGTAGACATACATATGTACAAGTATGTATATGTACACACGCACACCGATATATATGTGTTTGTGTATGTATGTATATATATATATATATATATATATATATATATATATATATATATCAGATGTAATTATATATACATATATATGAATGTGTGGAGGGCAGCGGACTCGCGATCGTAGGATCGTGGTTTCGAATCCCCAGACCGGGCGTTGTGAGTGTTTACTGAGCGAAAACACCTAAAAGCTCCACGAGGCTCCGGCAGGGGGTGGTGATCCCTGCTGTACTCTTTCACCACTCTTTCTTCTGTTGGCCTGCTCGCTTAGCCAGTGGGGTGGCGTCATTCGAAGGCTAAAACAATGCGAACGCATTGTGCCCAGCGATGTGTAACAACATCTGATGGTCTGGTCGGTCACGTGATCACGTGATATATGAATGTATTCGTGTATAAATGAGTGTCTAAATGCACACACACACACACAAACGCATATTTGTATAGGTAAGATCAATCATAAAAGTATTTGATCTAGTGAAAATATGTGTATTACATAATAAAAACAATACTCGTAACATGTGTGCTACTCAGTGTTTCTTATCCCGAGAAGTTGTCAAATAATGAATTATAACAATTTTAACATCTCCGCTCAGTCATCAGGCACAACTCAACATATTGGAATTTTCTCAGTATGCTTGTTTACAAAGTTTTCCTTACTTAACAGAATACACAATGAAAGCTTCTTCAAGACAAAAGTCACATACGACGGGCATGTTATATAGGTGTTTATATTTTTATTATTAATCATTCTATTTCATATTTATATGTTTGTATGCATGTGTGAGTGTCTGTATATGTATATATATATATATATATATATATATATATGTGTGTGTGTGTGTGTGGATGGGTGTCGGCTTGCATATATATATATATATATATATATATATATACGTATAAGTCACAATCAATCGCTTTAAATTTTTAAGGTTTAGAAAATCGCCGTTAAATGCAGTACCAAAACCATGTCTCAAGGTAGACCCAAGCTAGTGTGCCGACAGAGCACCATAAAAAAATGTGTGGTCGTCGTGTGGTCTACGTCCGGAATTCTTAGTTGCATGTCTTCGATATCAATCATTTAATGTGTTTATATATATACATATATATATGTGTGTATCTGTACACATCCACATGTGTATATATATATATATATTTGCGCACATACACACACAAACACACACATATATATATATTAATATAGAGTTTGATTTTGTGTACTAATGTACGTTTATATACATACATAGGTATCTTTCTCTGTCTCTGTCTCTCTGTCTCTCTCTCTCTGGCTCTCTCTCTCTATATATACATATATATATAAATTACACAAAAAAAAACGTAAGGGACGAGTATGACAACAGACAGACAGAAGGACGATACAAAGAAGACCAGGAAAAACAGGATGTAACATTCGTGGCGTTCCAATAATCATTACAGTTTCGGGCTGTTACACTTGAAACTGCTCAGAATTGGCAGGCTCCAAAAATCGAAGCGAAGGGCAATAAATCTTTGGGAGAAAGCGATTGAAAATGTGCGATATCAAGGAAAAAAACCCGAAAAACGGAGAAAATGACTGTCTTTGTATACTCCTTCTGTCCGTATGTTTTCAGTGTCGTCTGATATGATCTTCCCTTTTTTATTTTTATTTATATACACATATAGCAGCGTCCGTAACATTTTACTCAGCTCTTAAGTATAGATCTAACTCTGTACGACTTTCTCCTCCGTTTCTTTTATTTTTCTCCCTCCCCTCTCTCACATTTCTTGGCATTCTGTTTCTTTAACCTCTCTACTTTACTCTTATCTCCCTTGTGCCTTTTCGTCTGCATGTCCATCTATCTCGTTCCTTCCTAATTTTTCAATCCTTCATCTCCCTACCGCTCTCTGCTCCTCCTACATGATCTTTCCTTCTTGGCTTGACCGCCGCTCGCACAACATCTTATTCTCCTTCTCTTGACATTCATCTATATTTTTTGCGGCAACGCCGTCCGCTTCATACTCCAGCTTAACTTAGGTTGCACTTTTAGTCGAAAGACACCTGATGTTATTCTTGTTGTGTGTATTTGTAATCGTATAAATTTTTCTCAGCTTTCTAGTTATTTGTTCGGTATTGCCGCATATATTCGCTCACTTCCTTTCAAAATTTCATGCCTTTAGCTTAGATTTATGGGGCCTACAAATTCTGAACATTCTAAAGTGTAACAGTTCGAAAATGAAATGATGATTGGAAGCTTGACTGAAGAATACAGCGTCCCGAAACATCCATCCTCCTGGTTTTCCTGTGCGTCTTTGTATCGTCCTTCTATCCGTATGTTTTCATTGTTGTCAGTTACGTTCTTGTTCCGTTTTTAGGATTTATATACACATAGAGCCGAGTAAGTACAACTTTTGCTCAACTTGTAAATATATATATGATGCACCGCCGTTTTGCTACACTGTTATTACTAAGAGCCTCCTCTATTATGTGGCACTAATTATAATTATTGACATCCCTGATAATGTCTAACTGTCTATATAGTAATAATATTTAAGTGTATATATATTTAATTAAACTATATTTAATATAACAATAATTAAAATGTTGATCGTATATAGATACTTATTATGTACATAGTGCACTTATATGCATAAATTCTTTTAATATGTCTACTAGTATTATAACAATAATTATGTTTTTTCTAACACGAATGCATACCAGAAGCGTTTTTTTTTTTCCATGTAATTACCTTATATACTTCACTCTATATCCATTTACAATACTGAAATATATTTCTATTATAATTCATTATAATCTATTCTCAATTTACTTACATATTGGAACTCCTTATTTAAATGCTGTTCATGTTTTTCTGCTTGATATCAATCTCCATATTCTGCAAACATTGTCTCCATGAAATTTAAGTTACTTTCTCTTTGTGTCTACATTTATTTACTTTCTTTGTGATCTTTCATCTTCTAGGTTATTAACGAAAAATACATGATTTTTTTTTCCTTATCTAGTATCTACAAAATCATTTACGTGTTACTTTTTAATATCTTACTCAATTTACCTTATCCTTTTAAAAACCGTCTTATGAATTTCTATTAATTTTATTCCTATTGTCTTCCATACTTTCTAAGATACTTTTCTTAAAATATCTAATTTTATCTTTCAGTTTCTAATTTCTAATTTAATATTGTTTTTATTACTCTCACTGATATCAATCCATATTTTTCAGTTTCACTTTGTTATATTTTTTCGCTATCTTACGTATCTTTTATTTTCTAGTTTATCTAATATAAATACATTTTCTTTTTTCGTATAGCGAAATTATCTACTACTTACATTATATCTTACTAAATTCACAATCCTTTCATTACAATGCTGTCTTTTTAATTTCTATCAATTTTATTACCAATTTTTCCATATTTCGCAAGGCATGTGTATTAAATATTGTCTATGCGTTCTTAGCACGTTCAGTGGAGGAATTAGCGTTAATCATAGATTTAGTTTAAGCGGAAGAGCTAGCTAAATAACAGCATTAACTTACACATCGTTTATATTAATGGGAACATCTAAGTAATTTGCCTTCCTTAACATATAACAAAAGAAATAATCTATCTATCCAGTTACAAAACAAGTGATGTTACATCACCATTTCTAGTGGTCAAATAAATTTGATTATACTATGTTTCATTTGAAATTTATAAGCTTATAAATTTATATAGATATATGTATAAAAGATATATAGTTAGATAAACCACACGTATGCACAACACACAATTTATCAATATATATCAACATTTAAGCATATATATATATATATATATATATATATTATATATATATATATGTGTGTGTGTGTGTGTGTGTGTGTTGTGTGTGTGTGTGTGGTGTGTGTGTGTCTGTGTATACTTGCAAATAACTTGATGCACATTGATACATATGTGTGTATGTGTGAATATGTATTGTCTTAACGTTGTAGGGTGGGATATGCTTCTACATCGTTAAATTACAGATTTATAGATTCCCTCAACAGAGCAAACTTCATTTAAGGAAAGTCAATTCAGCTTAATGAAAGCATACAGTTTGCTTTACGGAAGCAGAACTATATATCGATTTGTTATATAACTAAACGTGTACATTTAATGACATCGTATAGTACGAGCTACTACTAATTATATAAATCAACACTGCCTTCTAGATCGCCATTTCAATCTCCGCCATCATTTTGTCGCTACGAACACACTAATCTCTGCCATCATTTTGTCGCTACGAACACACTAATTTCAACGTTACCATCATTTTATATTACATTCAGCAGGCTGGACATTGTTTGATTTATCCAATATCTTCGAGACTTCTTACACACACACACAGACATATATATATATATATATATATATATATATATATAAAACAAAGACAGAAGCTGGAATATACCAGAATTATTATGAATTATAACAACTATTTTGACACATGTAGCATCAATTCCTGTTATGGGACACTCAACAACTGGATCAGAAGCATCCGGTGGTACAGTATCCGGTGTATCTTGTTGGGTGAAAAATAAATGAAAAGAACTCGTTAAAATGACTGTTCCACAATATAACGTCCAGTTTGGTGGAGAGAAAAACGGCCAGACGGAGGAAAAAATCTTCATTTATATAGAAAATCAAATATAGAATTGCAGAAGACAAAAGAAAAACGAACACGCACTCCAGTGAGAACAGTATTGAAAATGAAATGTATATATATATCTTCTCCTGGAATTATTGTTTCACTAGAAATTGGAATATATTTTCATGACTATGTTGGGACACACAATCGTAACCTTTAAGTAATGCTGTAACTCTGACAAAACGGCCAGGCCAACCTTTCCAAAGCCCGTCTTAGAATCTCACATATACAGCTGACCTAAATGGAACTCCGTGAAACGTAATGCTTTACTTCAGAACAACGCACACTGCAGTTTTGGGAAATCAAGCTATTCATGTTGTGATTCTTAGTGTAACATGCTATGACAACTAGCCATGCATTTAAGATAGCCAACACTTGATAAAGCAATCTAAAACATTAGTCCTTGTGTCCTTCCAACAAAATATCATAATTATATATATATATATATATATATATAAACACACGCACATCCACCAGGTACCAATATATGCATAGATGTTTCTGTTCCTGGCGGTGTAATATATTTATTAGATCTCCACCATAAATTGACTAGGGAGGCACTGTCAAATTTCAAGCAATTTTTCAAGCATGCTTTCTCGGAGTTCTACAAACTAATGTGTTCTCTTTTTGCCAGGCTCTGATGTTGTCTTAAATTTTATTACGAATTTTTATTTCTGCTTCTCACAGTATCAGGTGCCCCGAGTACAAGTGAAACCGACATAAACTTGCTTTATTCATTATTATCATTATTATTATTGTTGCTGTTTTTTCTGTTGTTTCTTCTTTTCTTCTTCTTCCCCTTCTCCGTCTTCTTTTTCATTTTCTTCTACTTATTATTATTTTTCTTATCATTAGTATTATCATTCTTGCTGTTCTTCTTCTTGTACTGCTTCATATTATTATTATTATTATTATTATTATTATTATTATTATTATTATTATTATTATTTTTATTATTATCACTTTTTCTATTTATTATTATCATCATCATTATCATCATCATTATTATTATTATTATTATTATTATTATTATTATTATTATTATTATCGTAGTCAAATTTATTTATTATTGCCAGAATTGCCGAAAATTTGTAATAATGTATATAAAAAGCGGCATATTTAACAATTGTACCCTGGGATCTAATATAACAAATGTTTCTGCTATTTATTTTGTACGATATGGATCAATAACATTATTAATTTTTGGAACTATCGGTAACTTGACCACCATGGTAATATTTTGCACCAAATCCATGAAGAAGTCTAAAATCAACTCATATCTTCTCTGCCTTCTTATTGTCGATTTATTCCTCATCTTTATGGCTTTAATAAGAAATATTTGGACATCGTATGATTTGGATATTTCGAGTACAAATACACCCTTGTATCAAAATAACACTTTCAATACCATTGCTAGTATTTTATATACATATTCATCCTGGATAACTGTCAGTATTTCTGTTGAACGTTTGGTGGCGGTCTATTGCCCATTTTCGCGACGCTATTCTACGAAAACCTGTAATCCATATACTGTAATGTTCGTTCTTTTCATCATTGTTATTTTTGAAAACTTTATACTATTTTTCCTTCCACTAAATTTGGTCTACCCTTTTGTACTCACTATGGTCTTTTATAGCTTAATACCTGCAGTGTTTTTAGTTTTAAGCTCCATTACGTTAATTTATAAATTACTCCGTCAACCTAAACTCGGTCATAATTCTCATCGTAG
The DNA here is from genome assembly GCF_006345805.1 of Octopus sinensis. Taxonomy (NCBI): domain Eukaryota; kingdom Metazoa; phylum Mollusca; class Cephalopoda; order Octopoda; family Octopodidae; genus Octopus; species Octopus sinensis. The sequence goes on along the minus strand of NC_043002.1, from coordinate 61,394,652 downwards.
CGGTGCTAATCGAAATACGAACTCAGTATATATCGTACTTGCTATAAATGTTGTATTTCTGTTGACAACGTTTCCTGCTTCCTTGTATCTCTTTGTTATTATATTTATGAATTGCATCATTGATTCCACTTATTATGTACTGCAGATGCTAGCTCCGATGAATAACTGCGTTAATTTTATAATGTATTTCATCGTTAGTAAAGGTTTCCGTCAAAATGTGAAGCATATATGCTTCAAAAAACCCAACCCAACCAATAGACGCAATGTATATTACATTGAGACGAAATTATAATAATTAAATACATTTTACTTATCGTTACTTCTTACATCATCAATGTTTTTTTAATTACATCAAAATATTTCGTCATCATGCACGCAATCACACATATATATACATATATGTATATATATGCGTTACCTCTCTTGGTTTCATTTATTCATCTTCGCACGTATGCACAATCTACTTTTATAGTAAACTTTTCCTTAGCCTGAGCAGTATAATTTATCAATTATGATTTTTTTCTTTTGTATGTGTTGTCAAATCAAATCGGTGTCCTACATGTTATTAAACAATAGAAATTTTGTTCCATTTCCCCAGAAAATTATAATTATATGATCTTCAAGCGACACTCAATTTTGATAATCATATAGATGCGACAGTAATATGAAGGACATCGTCACCAGTAAACACCTTCAAGAGCCTACACTGAATTTTGATCATTGATAGCAATCGTGCCTACTTAACCAGGCATGACTAAAAAATTCCATTGTATATGTGGTAGTAATCACAGCAACGGTACATGGTGACCTAAATGAAATGTAATGTAGAATTACTTCTGGTTATTCAATGTTGACTTCAAATGATAATTTGCTCAGAGCAACGGACTGTTTGGTAACAAAAAGTGTGTTATTAAAAGAAGAACATGTTCCAAGTAAACACGTCCAATAGCCTACGCTCAATTGTAATCATCGAGACCGATCTTTCCTACTTAATCAGACATGACTGATAAACTCCATCGTATATCACAGAAACACTACATGATAACACAAATGAAAAGTATTATGATGCCATCATCAAATGGTGCAGTCCACAGAGAATCCGCTGGCTTGGTGACACAAGAACTTGGGTAGACTACATCTTCAGTGCATGAAACAATTATAAACTTGTAATTCTATAACTTGTAGGTTGTGTGGGTGTATAAATGCGCGCATGCGTTTTTGTGTGTATGTGTTTACGTGTGCATGAGTACGTTTCTTTGTGTGTGCGGGTATTAAGCAAAAAACCATGTGCGTTTGCTTGTACACAAGCATATATGCAGGCACACACATAGATACATATTCATACATATACATACATACACACACATATATAAATATACAAATACAAGCATATACATACCTACATATATATATATATATATATGCATAGTCATACAACACTTACATATATATGTATAGTCATACACACATATACTTACATATACACACATGCCCATAAACATATCTCAAAACACACATACATGCATACACACTTACGTTACTGTATTAACATAAGCATAAGTACATGAACGTGTATGTATACATACGCATACATATATACACAAACCCTCATACGCATACCCGCACACACGTCTAAGTATGTGTGTGGATGCGCATATGTATATGTATGTGTGTGTCCATGTCTATAAACAAATATATATATATGTATATATTTAGTGTATGAATAGATTTACATTTAATGCACATGTACAGCTATATGTGAATCGCTGGCGATTTTCTTCCTCCGTATTCCTTTCTATTGGACATTCCGAAGAAGAGCGTTGAAGAATGTTAAACAAACCGCCTCTCCTTCCCTGATCCTCTGTTAATATTTACAAGCACCACGGCGTTGCATTGTTGTGTTGTTTTTGCGTTTGTTCTCCTTCATTTTAAGACTTTCTTCATATATACATATATATATGTTTGTATGCATGTATGTGTGTATAAAGAAAACAGAAAATGGTGAAATATCGATGAACAACAATTGACTTACATCAATTATTATTTAATTCAGAACAATTACACTGCATCCCATCTAACGTCTGTTTCTGCTTTTTGTGTTGTATTGTATTGCCATAGATATGCTAAATATATTTATCATTTATGGTAATAAAACCGAGTCATGAATAAATAAAGGACTGGAGAAGAAAAAGGGAAAATTTGAATATCGTTTTAATCATACCATTTTGCTTGCGCAAAACTTTGGGACGATATGTAAATGACTAAGCCTCAAATAGGAATTGGTGGATTAATCCTTTGTACGGCGGCTATAGGATGGATGGACAATAAAAAAACAAAAAATAACAAAAAATGATAATTTATAATAATTGTTTGTAATATTAATTACCGTTTTTAATCCTAATAAAGTGCTAATCGGTTAATTGTTATTTTTATTTATTTTGTTGTGTGGACGCCCCAAGACGATGAGGTAGACTAGACCAATACGTAGATAAAGGAGGGAGAAGCCTAGACGTCAGAGAACTGAGTTGAGTAGCAGTCGGAGAGCAGAGTAGTAGAGGCATCCGAATGTGCGACGTAGCAGTGGCGACGAGGATTTCGTAGCTCACACAGCCACTGTATAGCATTGCGACATAATAGTGGCGACGAGGTTTCGAATAGTACCGAAATGAAAGAGTTACTGAAAGCAGTTGTAAAATAACAACAACAGCAGCAGCAACTACAGAAGTTAACAGAATTGTTACTGCAGTCGAGAAATACGACAGAATCATTTTCAGCAGATAGTGATGCAAATTCCGCCGAAGAAACTACTTTTGCTGCATATTACAGACGATACGAAGACATATTGCGAGAGGAGTGCAAAGGATGGACCTAGTGAAAGAAAGGTAAGCTTTCCTTTTGCGAAAGCTTGCTACTCCGGAACACGAAAGATTTTGTAACTCTATTTTGCCTAGAAAGCCTGCGGAATTGTGTTTTGATGAAACGATAAATATTTTGAGTAATATTTTTAGCGAGAAAAGTACGCAGTTTAACATTCGATGGGAATGTTTAAATTTAAAGAAAAACGAGTCCAATGATTTTGTAACATATGCCGGTATTGTTAATAAGGATTGCGAAAGGTTTAAACTTAAAGAATTAACGCCAGATACGTTCAAGTGCCTAATATTTGTTAAAGGACTAGTGGCAACGGAAGATGCGGAAATTAGAAAAAGAATATTATCAAAGTTGAATCAAGATGTGAAACTCACTTTGCAGAATGTGGTTGAGGAATGCCAACAAATAATAAAAATATAATGAAATTATTGTATACAGTGCTCAGGTGCACCACAACTTGTCAAAAAGTGCATATAAAGTATATGCAGTGATGTACAAGTGTCTGGAAAGCGAACCGTGTATGAGTCAGATACATGCTTGCGTGTGTATGGAGGGGAGAAAATCAGGTGTAGTGTTGGCGAATCTCAGGAAGCATGGAAGTTTTGAAGGATGCAGTGCTCCGACAACTAACAAGTGATGCCGGCAGTCTGTTCCATGCTCCAGCAACTCTTAGCGTGAAACAATGTTTCCGAAAGTCATGGGAGCTGTGCTGTTTTCTGACTTTGTAACCATGTCCACGGGTGTTAGACAGGTGGAGTTTGAAAAGGTGCTCAGAGTTATTGTTTGTAAGATGGTTAATAATTTTATGGGTGTCTGCCAAGTCAGCTGCCAGACGTCGGAGTTTCAATGTGTCCATGCCCAGGGAAGTAAGGCGTTCAGAATATGGCAAATGCCTGACGGAGGGTATTCTCTTGGTTGCACGTCACTGAACGGCTTCCAGACGATTAATATCCTGAGCAAGATAGGGGTTCCAGACTGGTGATGCAAATTCCAGGTGAGGTCGTACCATAGCTATATAAAGCCGCATATAGATAGCCGGAGAGCGGCTCACAAAGGACTTGGTGAGTGATGCCAAGACACCCCCAGCCTTCTTGGCAATTTTAGCGATGTGCTGTGTCCAACGCAAATCACTGTCGACAATAACGCCCCGGTCACGTTCACACGAAGACTTTTTGAGATTAGTGTTGTGGAGAGAGTATGTAGACGCTGGCATTTTCCTCCCAAAATGCATGGTGGTACATTTGTCCACGGCCATCTAGAGTTGCCAGTCCATGATCCACTGCTGTATTTTGTCTAGGTCTGATTGCAATAGATATCTATGGTGTACAGTATCTGACCTCTTTATTTCGAGGTACAGCTTGATGTTATCTGCATATTTCAGCGCTATTGCATTCATTAAGTTGGCATCTATGTCATTAACATATGCAACAAATAAAAGGGGCCAAGAACTGATCTCTTTGGTACACCAGATGTCATCTCATAGGGTGAAGAGTGCTGTCCTAGAACTGTGACAACCTTTTTTCGGCCAATAATAAAGGATTTCAACCAGTTATAGAGATCGTATCTTACACCCAACGCAGAGAGTTTCACCATAAGTATTTTGTGTGGCACAGAGTTAAAAGCCTCAGCGAAGTCCAGGTAAACAACATCCACCTAGGATCCGCGATCAGGGATTTGAGTTGATTACAGCAGCTGGAGTTAGGAATAAATCCAAATTGTGACGGCTGGATGAGGCTGTGAGACTTCCAGAAGTTCCAGAAAGTTTCCCTGACACAGGATTCCATCAGTTTGGCGATGCAGCTAGTAAGACTAACGGGGCGATAGTTGACAGGCAATGTGTGGTAACCTTTTTTGAACAGAGGGATAACACTGGCAGTTTTCCACTGCTCTGGAGTAACACCATTGTCAAGACGGAATTGGAAGAATAGGGAAAGTTGGTTTAGAAGAATGTATCCACCGCGTTTGAGAAGTAGGTATGTAACACCATCGAGACCAGGAGAGGCATAGTTGCATTTATTCTTAAGGTGGCGTTGTAGCATTGCTGGTGAAATTTCATAGTAGATATAGAGTCCGGTGTCAGAGGTGATGAAGATGGAACATTTTGATATTTGACAGTAAAGATGCCTGCATAGCATCCGGCAATGATTTCTGCACATTCTTTGGGGTTGCCAGTAATCTGAGTGTGTGGGGATTGCGAAGGGGACCAAGTGGAGAGTGAGGTCTTTGCTTTGATTGCACATACTTCCAGAACACTTTACTGTCGAGGTTGGTTGCTATGCGTTGATCGAAATCAAGCACTGCCTTTTTTGTCACCTGCTTGGGGTGGTTGGCTGATCTATTGCTCTTTTTCCTGTTGATCTCTGATTTGTGCAATTTGTATTCCTGTTCAGCATTACGGCGTCCTTTCCTGGCAAGTCGGACTGCTGCAGTCTCCCAAATTGCACTATTGGGTGTGTTTTTGTACTTGCATGGTACTGATGCTGCACATGCCGCCCGATGATACAAGAAAGATAGAAGACAAGAATAATAATGTAGAAATGTGTAAAGAAAGTACAGAAAGAAGAAAAAGTTAAATTTAAAACGGTGCTATGGTTGCGGAGATCGACATTTGAGGAAAGATAAAACCTGTGTTAAGTGTGGTAAAATTGGAGATATACAGACGAAATGCCGGTCAAAGAAAATGATAAAACAGAAGAAAGTCTACTCAACAAAAGTAAATTATACCAGACAAAACCGAAAATTTGTATTGGTAGAAATAAATGGGTTTCAGACCAAAATGCAATTAGATACCGGTTCAGACATATCGATAATAAATACGGCAACATAGAGTAAGATAGGCAGGCTGTTGAATAAAAAAAAAAATACTAGAATAGCCTACGGTGTGCCAGGGAGTTCAATTCTGGGGCGAAATTTCACCAGAAATAAAACTTAATAACACGACGCGGAAATGTAAACTAATGGTATCTAAGAATACAATGAATCTGTTCGGGACATATTTAATGGAAGAATTCGACCTTGGGGATCTATCACTGAATACATTAGGTAACAAAGTGAATGCGTCACATTCCATGTCAGAGAAAGCATCGGAGAAATGAAATTAAAATTGAAAAAGACGTACCTTCATATTTTTTCGAAAGAACTCGGTATGTTTAAAAGAATTGAAGTGCACTTTGAGTTGAAAGAAAATGCGGTGCCGGTGTTCAAACCAAAAAGGAATGTACCTTTTGCGGCGTTAAATCAAGTTGAGATGGAATTAAAACGATTGGAAAAAAATGGAAGTAATTGAAAAAATAAACTCCTTTTAGCGGCTCCTACGGTATATATAAAAAAGAACAACGAGATAAGAATATGTGCGCACTTCTCAATTCGTCTTAATGATTGTTTAAAACTTACAATTATCCTCTTCCAAACACAGAAGAAATATTTGCTAAGTGCAATGGTAGGAAATTTTTTCCAAGCTGATTTGTCAGAGGCCTACCTCCAATTAATGGTAGATGAAGAATGTGCTAAAGTAATAACAATCAATTCTCATAAAGGTCTGTAACGTTTCAAAAGACTGCCATTTGGGTTAAAGTTCACACCAGCAATATATCAGCAAGTGATGGGTACTATGCTAGCAGATTGTGAGTTCGCGAGCCCATACTTGGATGACATACTGATCAAAAGTGAATCAAGAGACCAACATATTGAACTTATAGAAGAGGTTTTCAAACGAATATGTGATCACGGGTTCAAACTAAGGGAAGAAAAATGTGAAATTTTCTTGACAAAATTATAGTGCTTAGGATTGGTGATCGATGAAAACGGACGAAAACCGGAGCCTTCTAGGATCGACGCGATAAAAACAATGCCTGCTCCCACTAACAAAACAACACTACAAGGATTTTTAGGTTTCGTAAGTTATTACCAGTTGTACATACCTAAAATGTATGAGCTAAGAGCTCCGTTGAATAAGTTGCTAAAGAAGGACTCGAAATGGAGCTGGACAAACGAATGTCAGAAATCATTCGAGGAATTAAAAAAGCGGTTACATCTGAGTTAACCTTAACTCATTTCGACCCAATTCTGAAAATAATCGTGGCATTGGATGCCAGTGAATGTGGTATAGGAGCTGTGATATTGCATAAATATAATGATGGTAAAATCAAAGCTATTGCACATGCATCGAGAGTTCTATTACCAGCGGAAAGAAACTACAGCCAGATTGAAAAAGAGGCGTTATCATTAATCTTCGCAGTAAAAAAAATTCCATAAATACTTACATGGGAGGAAATTAACACTGCAAACGGTTCACCGACCGTTATTGTCTATTTTCGGTTCGAAAAAGGGTATCCCAATGCACTCAGTAAACCGTTTACAGCGCTGGGGGACTACTCTGTTGAACTACGATTTCCAGATTGAGTTTTTGCCATCAATGAAAAAGGGACACGCAGACGGTTGTCTAGGTTAATTCCAAAATATGAGGAACCTTTTGAAGACACGGTGATTGCATCGTTAAAACTAGAGATGGAACCGAAGAACATTTTGTGCAATGCAGTACGTGATTTGCCGGTAACGCTGGAAGAAATTAAATCGAAATCGGGAAATGATAGATTCATAAATAAGATTTTAAAATGTTGAGTAACACGAAAAATATAAATGAGCGGACCGTAGGTGCAAAGCACTATTCAGTGCGTGATGAGGTATTATTATATGCACAAAGAGTGGTAATGCCTGGATCACTGCAAAACAGAGTATTAGGACATCCGGGGATTGCCCGGTTGAAGAGCCTTATGAGAAGTTACATTTATTGGCCGAATATGGACAAGCAAATTGAGAGACTGGTAAAAAAAAGTGTAGGGGATGCGCTATGACAGCAAAGGCACCTCCAGTGCTGATTCAGCCGTAGCGAAATACGGATTCGGCATGGTCTAGACTACATTTCGCAGGGCCAATAAATGGTTCTCATTATATCATTGTGGTGGATAACTATTCCAAATGGCCTGAAGTGTGTAAATGTTCAAGCCCCATTACAAGTGTGAGCATTGACTTATGGAGTGCCAGATACGATCATGTCAGATAAAGGACACAATTCACGGTGAAGGAGTTTGAAAGATTCTGTAAGTCGGTTCAGATGAAACGTGTTAATTCTGCCATACCATCCAAGGTCAAATGTGTTAGCGGAAGGATTCGTTGACACATTCAAGGGAACCCTAAGGAAGACCAGACGGGAAAACTTTCAAGATACAAATATGACAAAGTTTTTGCAGGTGTATAGAATAACACCAAATCTAAATGCAGAGTCGGGTAAGTCTATTTTTGATAAGTGGTTGCCGAGCAGGAAACAGAAAATAGAAAATTGAAAGTTGAATTTGAAAAACAAAAGGCTAGCAATTGAAACTGTTTTGTGGGGTAAGATAAATAAATAAATGAAGGGGATAAGGATGCTTGTTTTAAGGGGGCCTAAAACAGTAAACAAGAAAATATTTAACATACATATGCATGCGTATGCATACGCTTATCTAAATATATATATATATATATGTATGTATGTATAGAAATTAAATATAAAATATAAATTAGAAAGTGGGACAAGAACGCAAAAACACACAAAGAGACGACACAAAAAAAAACAGACTCGAAGCCTCTAATCTTCAGTCGGAACCGGATCATCTTAGCAATTTCGGCTGTTTAATCTCGATATCACTCCGAACCGGCCAGCCCCAATGAAAAACTAAGCCACAGGCATTGGATTTCTTGGAAAGAGGATCGAATGTATACGAAACAAAGACAGGATGCCACACGAATATAAATACAAGAAACAAAAAATAGAAATAAAAAACAAGAATGGTAAGCAGGACAAAAACAGCGGGCGTCTTACGACTTAAGACAATTTTTAACTTATCTTGGCTGGCGTATTTGAAAAATGCCTTTGCGGCAAAACGAAAACAAATGTTAACATGGCAGCGGTCAAGCCGAAAAGACCGGTTTGAATGCGGTCACGTGAGAGCACGGAAGAAAGAGAAAGAAAAAGAAAAGCAGGGAGAAAGGAATCAAAGAGAGAGAGAAAGAAAGGGACGAAGGCACCAGGGGATGTATGTATGTCTATACATATACACGTATGTACACTCACATATACGTATGAGCTCTCGCACGCATCCTCCAACCACTTAAGTATACACCTCCATGTACTCAAACTATTATAATATATAATATATTCTAATGATAACCAATTGATGGGTACATATATTCGCAAGTCTGAACAGTTGATCCCGCATGTAAGTACCAATACACATAACAAGAATATTAATAGCACGTAGAAATGTGCGAACGGCAAAACAAGGAGCAAAGAAATACGTAAATAAAAGGTGTTTGTTGTGAAGTAATGATGTGTAAAGAGATCAGAGAATTAGAATTAAATGTTTACTAGCATCATGACCCCTCGTTGCCGGGTCATAGTGCTAGTGCATGTGTATTTGTGTATATATATGTGTACATATTACATGTACATCTCAATATATATATATATATATATATATATATAATATATATATATATATAATATATATATTATATATATATATATATATAAAGTTAACCCAAACAAGAAAGCACAAAAAGAAACACAACAACGCGAAGACGTGGAACAAATATAGTATTATTGGACGCTCAGGAAAGAAGGAAAGAAGGAGGGTTTAACGCTTCGAGCGGAGGTCTTCGTCGGAAACATAGGAGAAGGAAAGATCAAGGGAAGGGAAGACAGAGGGAAAAAAATTGCCAACGGTTTTGAAAGGATGTATATATGTAGATGTATAGATGTAGATGTATATATATATATACATCTACACATAAAATACAAAATACAAAGTTATATCTTGATATCGCTAGTGATAACAATACTCAAAATATATAACAGACTGTAATTGTAAGCCCGTCTCCTGCAATTTCGATCAATTGTATCTTGTCCTTCCTCTTGTTTAGAAGTGTGGCTACAATCCAGCCTACCTCAACTGCTGGAAACCACTTATTCAAGTTCAAATCATTGATGCAATTTTATACCAATTGCTATTTTTACTTTTGTTATGTTACGATTATATTATACTTTAGTTTCATTTTAATTATTACTTACTACATATAATTCAATTGTTATTATTATTTTTATTGTTAAAGTGAAAGCATCTGACATAAAATAGAGAAATGTTTTGATTCACTTTTAATATGTAATACTGAAATAGTGGAGAAGATATGATATTGCTATGGGCTCGCTCTGGGCAAGAAGTTGAACATTTTATTTTTGCCCATGAAACTACATGGACCCTAAGTAAGGCATGTGTAAACTTTGAATGAAATTGGTTGTATGGTTCTCAAGTTTTGGGGAATCGTAGTGGAGAAGATATGATACTGCTGTGGGCTCGCCCTAGGCAAAACGTTTAAAATGTTTTTTGCCGATGACACTCCTCAGACCCTAAGTAAGGCATGTGTAAAATTTGAATGAAATTGGTTGTGCAGTTCTCAAGTTTTAGAGAAACACACAGACAGACACAAACACACACACTCTCATACACACACACACACACACACGCAAACACACGCACACACACACATTCTCAGTTTTATATATACATAGATAAAAGGTTGTAAAGATTATATTGAGGAGTAAAAAAATGATGCAGTATATTTTAATACAATATATATATATATAATATATATATATATATATATATATTATATATGTATATATATATATATATATATATATATGTATTTATACATACATACATACGTACATACACATGATGTATATTGATATATATATATATATGTGTTGTTGGGAGTTAGGTGTCTGCGTGCGAGCTTATGTGCGTATACGTGTCGTCTTAACGTTTGTGTGTGTGGGTCTGCTTCTACATTGTTAAAACACAATTATATAGATTATATGGACAGAGCCGGCTTCATTTAAGGAAAGATAATTCAGTATATTGAAAACCACGTCTTTGATTTATATGTCGATATATTATATAAATAAACGTGCAGTTATAATGTCATCACTTTTCTAATGCTAACTATAAAATTCAACATTGACTTCTGGATCGCCATTTAAATCTCTGCCATCAACGTGTATATATTTTATCAGTAAAAATACAATGGTTTCAATGTTATAGTCATTTTATATTCTATTCTGCACATTGAATTTTGCTGAACTTATCCAATATCTTCCAGATATCTCAATGAATCTGAACGGATTTAAGTAAAGACGATGATACCTACTGTCTTACACATATAATATACAATATAATATTATATGATATATATATATATATATATATATATATATATATATATATATATACACATATACATTCGGTTAGTGATTTTATTTCTCCCGGAATTATTATTTCACATGAATTTGGAATATTTATTCGTGACTAATTTTGCTAAAGTAGTTTTGCTTTCAAATAAGGCTGTAATGCTGACTGAGCGTTCCTGCCAACATTTCCTAACCCGTCTCAGATTTACATATTTACAGCGGATTGAGATGAAGAACCGTGAAACGAAATGCTTTCCTTCAGAACAGCGCACACTGTACTTTTGGGAAATCAAGCTATTCATTTTGTGATCCTTAGTGTAACATGCTATGCCCCAACACCAGGCATTTAGGACAGCAAACACTTGATAAAACAATCTAAAGTATTCGTCCTTGTGTTTTTTCAACAAATAGCATAATTATATATATATATATATACACACGCACATCCACCATGTAACAATATGTGCAGACATACACATGCCTGCAGAGAAAAAAAAGTACACACAGATTTATATAATTATTATTATGCTATTAATGTTATTATTGTTTTTGCTGTTGTTGGTTTTGTTGCTGTGTGCACACATCATCCGTTCCTGGTGGTGTAATACCTCTATTAGATGTACAAACAGAAAATGGCTTGGGAAGCACTCTCAATTTTCAAGAATTTTACTAAGTTTTCCCTGAGTTCCAAGGACTATTCTGCTTTCTCTTTGCAAGGCAATGATCTTGTTTTAAATTTTATTGAGAATGTTAGGTACTGCTACCGCAAAACCAAACGCCAGATGTACAAGTAAAGCCACCCCAAACTTTATCTGTGTTTTTATTATATAATAAGAAATATTATAATTATTATTTATTATTATTATTATTATTATTATTATTATTATTATTATTATATGTTTGACTCTTGCTTTATATTTGTACAAGTTGGCTCCAAGTCTCACCCAGAGACCTCAAGAGACAACAGGTTGGAAGTTCACGTTCTTGTTATGCCTAGTATGCCATATATTTGGTTGTTTTTTGTGTTGTACTAGTGGATGTCTAAAAAAAATGTTTGTTTTAAACCTTGAGATTACATAGAAAGTATTTTGCGGAGGATATGAGCAGTTCCCATGAGCACTATCTTTTGAATTCCTGCCATTTTCGGATTTCCTGGTATCTGAGTTAAGTAGCAATCAGCGCCTTTTGCTATCATTCTCAGGGCACCTATGACAACAGGTATTCTTTTAGTCTTCAGGTTCCACATTTTGCTGATTTCTATTTCAATATTTCTATTTCATTATTATTATTATTATTATTATTATTATTATTATTATTATTATTATTATTATTATTAT
>NC_043002.1:61367157-61377157 GCF_006345805.1 Octopus sinensis | reverse complement strand
CTGTCGTACACCCGATATAGGTTTTTCTTTGGCCATTATTGATTTGTACGTTACATTTGTAGATTACATTATTCTGGCAACAATTTCCGCTAACCGGACATTTTGAAGGTTCCCTACAATTACACTTTACTTTATTGCTAGCAAATCCCCCAAATCTACTGGTATTGCCTCCATTGAAATCATAAACTGGAAATTAGCTCAATTAGAGCACTTTATTTCCAGCCGGTTTCTGGGTATTGTTAAAGTTAACAATCACTACTTAAAATTGTATTTCTTTAATATACATACATACATACATATATATATATATATATATATATATATATATATATATATATATATTTATATATTTATTATGGAAGGAGCTTCTACAGGACTAGAACTGTTTCATTCAAGAGAAATCTTCAGAAGATTTCTCTTGAATGAAACAGTTCTAGTCCTGTAGAGCTCCTTCTATATAAAATTAATTTTACTCTGCTATGTATGATACCTTATTTACTGTGGTTAACCCCGAATCAACCCGGGACCTACATATAATTTATATATATATATATAAGAATGTATATATTATTGTATATATATAGAATCTATATATATAATGTATATATATAATGCATATATATATATACATGTATATAATGTATGTATATCTATTTATGCGTATATGTATAATTGAGCTCCTCAGCCAAAACTATCTGGATGAAATCCACTCAATCTGGATGAAATCCACTCAATCAATATTCATAACCTACGCATTTCTTCCTTTCTCCTTCTCCTATATATACCTGTCAATCTTTCTATCTATCTACGAGGGGCGTTCATTAAGTAATGCCCCTGATCCACTTCCCATAGCAGTAGAGCAACGAAACTTGGCACAGTTATTAGTCTTTTTCTACATAAGAACATCCCAGAGTTACGCATTTCTCCCATTGTTTGATGCAGCTCTGGAGACCGTTTTCGTAGAGGACCCCAGCTTGGTCCTCCAACCACGACGTGACTTCGGAAATCAAGGCTGCATCATCTGGGAAATGCTTTCCTTTCAAAAACAACTTAATGGCTGGGAAGAGGTAAAAATCAGAGGGTGCAAGGTCAGGAGAGTAGGAGGATGGGGGAAGAGTTCATAGCCGCACGCCTGTGCTTCTGATCTTGCGACACGCGAGTTGTGGACCGGAGCGTTGTCCTGCAAGAGGAGGATGCCTTTGCTGATCTTGCCCCGCCTCTTGGTTTTGATAGCTTCTCTTAATTTCCTCAAAAGTGAAGCATGATAGGCTCCTGTAATTGTGGTACCCTTTGCCAGGAAATCTGTCATCACTACTCCGTCCTGGTCCCAGAAGACTGTGAGCATGACCTTGCCAGCGGAGGACTGCACCCTTGCCTTCTTTAGAGGAGGTGAGTCATGGTGCTTCCACTGCATTGACTGGGCTTTGGTCTCTGGATCATAGTGATGGACCCAGGTCTCATCCTTTGTAATCAGTCTTTTGAAAAATTTTGATTCATCTTCTTGGCACATCCCTAAGTTTATCCTCGAGCACTCGACGCGTTCTTGCTTCTGGAAAAGTGTGAGCAACCTGAGAATCCATCTGGAAGACACCTTTTGCATGGGCTATTTGGCGAATAGTTATGCGTCGATCTTTTAAAATGGCAGCCTCAGCTTGACGGAAAGATGCCTCATCAATGGCAGAAGGGGTGCGACCAGATCTGGGAGCTGTTTCCACAGAGTTCCGACCATGTTTGAATTCACGATGCCAGCGTTTTACAAGGTCATATTAAAGACTCCGCCGGTTACGACGACGAGGGTCCCAGCTGATACGATCAACGGAACAGCTTGCTCGTGAAATTAACGTGCAAATGGCTGAGCATTCCACAGACACGTGTACCCTTAACGTAGTTCTCGGGGATAATCAGCGTGACACAGAGAGTGACAAGGCTGACCTTTTGAAATACAAGTACAACTCATTTTTGCCAGCTGAGTGGACTGGAGCAACGTGAAATAAAGTGTCTTGCTCAAGGACACAACGCGTCGCCGGGAATCGAACTCACAACCTTACGATCATGAGCCGAATGCCCTAACCACTAAGCCACGCGCCCTCACATGACAAGGTCATATGATGGGGCATCATCACCATAAGTTACTTTCATTTCATCAAAATTCTCCTGTGGTGTGCGTCATTTCAAATACAAAAACCGGATCACTGCTCGACACTCAACAGGCTCCATTTCCCACTTGACTCATTTCAAACACCTGTAAATCAGAAACTACAATTAGTTCAGAGCTGTAATTTGCCATGTAATCTATAAAAACATAATAATTGCACATGCCAAATTTCAGCTAGATCAAACAAGGGCAAGTGGGTCAGAGACATTACTTATTGAACGCCCCTCGTATATATTTATCTATCTCTCTATCTATCTACCTCTCTCTATATATATATGTACATATGCCTATATATATATATATATATATATATATATATATACACCGGTTCAACTTCTCCAGGCGTCCCTGTCGTCTCAACATCTCCCGAGCCGAACTCTCGTCTCTTTGTTTCCTCCGACGCCGCGCTGACATCGCTATAAAACCGGCCGACAAGCGTGGAGCAGTGATGGTATGGCGCGAGGATCTCTACAAGGCCGATGCTCTCCGCCAACCTCCTGACACCTCCTTCTACTCTCCTCTGACGCCACGCCCAGCTACCAACAGACGGTCTCCTCTACCATCACTGACCTCATTTCGTCCTCCCGTCTCCCCCACACCGCCTCCAACTACATTGTCCGAAACAACGCACCCCCACCAGTTACGTCCTCCCCCAAATCTACAAACCCCACAACCCTGGCCGCCCCATCGTCTCCGCTTGTAACCGGTCCACCGAGCTTATCTCCAAATATCTCGACCGTGTTCTTGCCCCCCAAGTGGCTTCTCTCCCTTTTCACATCTATGACACCAACCATGCTCTTCGTCTATTCAACTCTTTCTCTCCCCCCCTGGTCCCTCCAAACTTTTGTTTACACTGGACATCCAGAGCCTCTATACTGTGATCCCTCACCACGAGGGGCTGCGTGCACTGCAACACTTCCTGGACCTCCGAGCCAATCCCCAAACAACACCTCCACACTCGTTCGTCTGGCCGAACTTGTCCGCTTACTCAACTGCTTCTCGTTCGCGGGTAAATTCTTCCAGCAATCTCGGGAGTGGCCACGGGAACGAGAATGGGTCCCAACAATGCAAACCTGTTCGTTGGCTATGTTGAGGCCCAAATATTCTCCAGTTTCACTGATCCCACTCCCGAACTATATGGCCGTTATATTGACGACTTTATCGGTGCCACCTCACTCTCTCGCGAACATCTAGACTCATTCCTCTCCTCAAATATTTCCATCCTACACTCCACTTCTCCTGCACTATCTCTGAACCTCTGTCTCCTTTCTTGACATTTCAGTCAGCATTCATCATGCCACTCTTACCACCTCCATCCACTACAAACACACAGACTCACACTCATACCTCAAATTCTCCTCCTCCCACCCCAAACACACCAAGCTTTCCATCCCCTATTCCCAATTCCTTCGCGGAACACTTCCTAGACATCCGCCTCCGCAATGACACCCCGGTCTCACGCCATTTTCGCTCTACCGGTCACTCTTTGCAACACCAGTCTGAGTTCGGATTGCCCTTGCACAGAGGCCATCCTGAGGCCCGTTTGCGCCGTGAACAGGGATTAATCTTCTCTCTTCGCTTCTTTACGCCATTTAGGCTCAACTCTCCTCCCCTCTCCATCTAACCCCCTCTCCTTGCCTCAATCCCCCTCGCTCCTACTTCATCCCACCTAACTCTCCTCTCTTGCCGCGACTTCTGCTTCTCTTCACTCCTACTTCTCTTCACCCATACTCTTTTCCCCTCTTCTCACTCTCTTTCTCTCTCCTCTCTTTCTCTTTTACTCTCTTTCTCTCTTCTCTCTCCCCATCCAACTCTCTTCTCTTGCCCCAACTCCTACTTCTCTTCACTCCTGCTTCTCTTCACTTCGACTTCTCTTCACCCCTACTCTGTCCCTCTTCTCTCTTACTCGTTTCTCTCTTTCTCTCCCCTCTTTCCTTCTTCTCTCTTACTCTCCTTCTCTCTCTATATATATATATCATATTGTTTGCACATGTAATATTGTCATCTTATATATGTTCTTAATAATTAAAATCGATTTCTGCATCACCATTTGTAATATTGGTGTGATTGAGTGGATTTCATCCAGATAGTTTTGGCTGAGGAGCTACAAGTGGGTTTTTTGTAAGTAAAATTACATTTAATTCATTAATAGCGAAACAATTGTCCCAAAATAATCTGTATTTTTGTTATTTTTTATTTGCCCTGTTCGTGTGAGCTAACAATCGTACTGACTTTCATGTGAAACATGTATTTTTGTGGTTGAAACCTTTTGGATTTTCTAGTGCTAGAATGAGACACATAGTGACCATTCTCTTATATTTATTTTATATATATATATATATATATATTTATATATATATATATATATATATGTATGTGTGTGTGTGTGCGCGCGCGCGCGTGTGTGTGTGTGTGCGTGTCTTTGTGTGTGTGTGTTGTCTGTGTGTGCGTGTGTAGAAGTTTGAAAAAGAACACACGAGTTGATATCTATATATGGAAAACATAGTCAAGGTAGAAATTACTAAAATAATTTTATTAAAAAAACATTTCAGTACCTGTTTCGGTCATTGAGACTGTAAGGGGAGCAATTACATTTGGGAGAAAATTAAATGAAAAGTATTTTAATTTTATGCAAATATTATTTCAAAATATGCAGCTACATCTCGCTGCTGCGTGTTTGAGTTTATTATGTGTATTGTTTTTGCACCATTTGTAACACGTATTATACTTGTTGGATCTAAACTGTTATTGATTTGCCTACGAGGCAGAAAATTGTGCTTTGGTGATAATTAATTTTGTTGGACAACTTTTTCCGATTATTCTTTGTCCGTTGCAGGGTAAAATATTAAGTTTTTTCATTTCTGAAACTTTTGTCATTTTTTCTGAAAAAAAGTTTGTGCAAAATGGAATCCAATTTAATGTCTGAGCAGGATTTCCCTGCGATGGTAAAGGCAGCTAACGTTGAAATTGTACAAAATGGAGAAAAAGAAAAGCCCAGTCTTTCGGCTGCTGTAGGCGGAATTTTAATAGAGATGAATGTGACTAAGGAACAATTTTTCAAGTACTGAACTCTAATTAAGGAAAATGGAAACGCCACAAAGTTATTACCCCCGCAGGTAACAGTAGAAACTTTAATGGCGGGAACAGTGGTATATAAAGTATACAACATAAAAGAAGAAAGAATAATGTCGGCGAAAATGAGATTGTACAAAGATGTTTGGCGCCTATTTGGAGTGCAATTATCTACTTGGTACGTGGAGCAATTCGAAAGCGCAGATATTGCAGGGATGATATCGACGAGAACATTATATTACCTATATCAATAACAATGTTATTCTAATAGGTAAAAAATATTAAACACACTGTTTATTAATATATGAAACTAAATAAGAGATATATAACAATGTCATAATTTGAACAATTATAAATTAAATTCAACTTAGATACTTTATACAAACATATGACGCATCTCATATATTACAGCTGCTTCCCCAGCAAGACGCAACGGAAATTTTTGACAAATTAAAAATAAGAAATAAATTGAAATTTTACCGGTGCGTGTGTTACATTATCAAGCAGAAAAACATAATGACTCTCCCCAGACACAACAGAATATGCTTCAACACACGAACGAATATAAAGTAACTTGCAAACCAAATCCAAAAACGAAACATAAAACCGTTTTTTCAAGAATAATTATATCCGTTTAAATATGTAATGATGTTTTATCAGATCAACATATCTCCAGTCATCTGAATAAAATGTTTCTTTCTTCCTTGCAACAATGTAATGTTTTCATTGATCTATTAAAGGAGTTGATTGAATCGGCCGTAAAGATTTGCACATATACATCTTTGTTACTTATATATATGCGTGCGTTAGTGTGTATGAGTATATATATATATATATATATATATATATATTATATATATATGTATATATGTATATATATACACGTCCCAATTAGAATTTAATGCATCATGTTGTGGAAGGTAAACGCAGTATTCGAACGATTTTCAGAGTAAACCCCACTTACGAGGCGTCATCGGCAAAACTATGTGGTCGTTGTTAGATCTACATCAAGAATTTCGTGGTGTAATTTTACAGAAATTAAAGTATATATTTAGTGTATATATACATTTAAATTTAATGTATATATAAAACTACATGTGAATGGATGGCGATTTTCTTCCTCCGTATAACTTTCTATTGGACATTCCGAAAAAGAGCGTTGCTCGAAACGTTAATCCAACTATCTATCCTTCCCTGAGCCTCTACTAATATTTACAGGCACCAAGTTCTTGCGTTGTTGCGTTGTTTTTGTGTTTGTACTCCATTATTTGAGGATTTACTTCATATATATATATGTTTATACATATATATATATATAATAGGCGCAGGAGTGGCTATAGGCGCAGGAGTGGCTGTGTGGTAAGTAGCTTGCTAACCAACCACATGGTTCCGGGTTCAGTCCCACTGCGTGGCATCTTGGGCAAGTGTCTTCTGCTATAGCCCCGGTCCGACCAATGCCTTGTGAGTGGATTTGGTAGACGGAAACTGAAAGAAGTCTGTTGTATATATGTATATATATATATATATGTGTGTGTATGTGTGTTTGTGTCTGTGTTTGTCCCCCTAGCATTGCTTGACAACCGATGCTGGTGTGTTTACGTCCCCGTAACTTAGCGGTTCGGCAAAAGAGACCGATAGAATAAGTACTGGGCTTACAAAGAATAAGTCCCGGGGTCGATTTGTTCGACTAAAGGCGGTGCCCCAGCATGGCCGCAGTCAAATGACTGAAATAAGTAAAAATAAAAAAAAAAATACGTGTGTGTGTGTGTGAGTGTGTGTATATGCATGTATATATATATATGTATGTATGCATGTATGTATATGTATATATGTATATATATTTATATATACATATATACATATTTGTATGTATATGTATATATGTATATATATTTATATATATATATATATGTATATATATATATATATATGTGTGTGTGTGTATATATGTATATATTTGTATGTATAAAGAAGAGAGAACATGGTGAAATATCGATGAACAACAATTGACTTACATCAATTATTATTTAATTCAGAACAATTACACCGCATCTCATCTACCATCTGTTTCTGCTTTCTGTGTTGTATGGTATTGCCATTGATATGCTAAAAATATTTATCATATACGGTAATGAAAAAGATCTGGAACTTTGACTTTCATCATAGTGAAGAATAAATAAAGAAGAAGAGAATAGAGAAGGAAAGGGTAACATTTGTATATTGTTGTAATCATACATTTTTCTTGCGTATCGCTTTTGGACCATAAGTAAATGACTAAACCAAAAGTAACAATTGGTAGATTAATCATTTGTACGGCGGCTATAGGATTGATGGACAATAAAAAACAAAAAGATAACAGTGGGATATGCCAATAGGTTTTCGCCAGGCTAGGACTGAAGATGCAATAAGATTTTACATTAATCATAATAATTTATTATATAATAATTATGTTTGTAATACTAATTGATAGTTTTGATAAATATAACAATTAAGTGTTATATTTATTTATTTAATAGCAGGTGGTTTATCCCCTCCACTTTTGTAATTGGTAAGTTGAAATTTACAAAACCCGACCAGCAATTGAGACTGTTATATCGGGGTAAGATAAATAAGTAGTCATTAGTATAGTAAGTGTCATTAGTATACTATAAAACAGTATACTAATGAAGAAAAAATTGAACATACATATGCATACACTCATATAAATATATATATTATATAGTATTAGTAAATGTATTATTATTTTACAAGTTGTTATTATGTGAAGAGATAATTTGTAAGAGATTTTTAGTGTTGGAAAAACCAATCTCAGCGGTATGTGTTTTTATAAAAGAGTAATACCTAAAAGTCTTTGTAAAATTCCTAATAAATGCTTCAGGAAACTGCAATGGGAAATTAGATTTAATTTGCCTCCCGTATAGAATAATTAACCAAATGGTTTTACTACTAGCTATCTTATTTTTAGTGTAGTTATTTTTGAAAAACTTAAATTTACCTTTAGAATGAAAATAGGGAATTAAATAAGGGTTATCTCCCTTCCTCCGTTTTGATTTGGTGTATAAATTAAAATTGATATCGTTAGTTTCCTTACAATACGGGTGTGGTGTTGGGGTCTGGGTGTGTGCGTGCGTGTGTGTGTATAGCTGTTATCGTAATGATTGTGGATGGGGATATACTTCCACATTGTTAAAACACAATTATATAGATTACCTGGACAGTGCAAACTTCACTTAAGGAGGATTAATTCGGTGTATTGAAAACAAGGATTTTGCATTATGGAAGCAGAAATGTATATATCGATTTTCTATACAACAAAATGTTTACGTGTAATGTTGTTACGTCCCTAATGCTAGCTATAAAATTCAATATTGCCTTCTGGATCGCCACTTAAATCTCCGCCAGCAACGTGTATATATATTGTCACAAAACCACAATAGCTGCAATGTTACAGTCATCGTATATTCTATTCTACACAGAATTTTGTTGAACTCATCGAATATCTTCCAGATATCTAAATGAATCTGAACGGAATTAAGTGAAAACGATGATATCTACTATATTTCACATATAATATAATATAATATAATATATTCGGATCTTGAAGTTTTTATTTCTTCTCGAATTATTGTTTCACATGAATTTGGAATATTTATTCGTGACTAATTTATGCTACATTAGTGTAGCTGTCCGGCCATCATTTCCGCAACCCGTCTCAGAATTACATATTTACATGTGATTGGAATGGATCACCGTGAATCGAAAGGCTTCACTTCAGGACAACGCACACTGCAGCTTTGGGAATCAAACCCACCATATTAAGGTCTTTAGTGTAACACGCTATGCCCCAAAACCATGCATTTAAGACAGCCAACACTTGAAAAAACAATGTAAACATTTAGTCGTTGTGTCTTTCTAACAAACTATCATAGTTACATATATACACACACGTACATCCACCACGTACCAATATATGCATAGATAGATATACCTGCATAGAAAAACATTTACAGTTTTATATGTTTATTATTATTGCTGTTTATATTATAATTGTTGTTGTTGCTTCTGTTGTTCTGTGTACACATCATCCGTTCCTGGTGGTGTAATACGTCTATTAGATGTCCAAACAGAAATGACTTCGGAGGCACTCTCAAATTTCAAGCTGTTTTACTAAGCTTTCTCTGAGTACCAAGGACTCTTCTGATCTCTTTGCCAGGCCCTGATATTGTCTTAAAATTTATTAAGAATTTTCAATTCTGCTCCTACAATATCAAGCTCCCCGTGTACAACTGAAGCGACCCTAAAATTTACCTTATTATTATATTATTATTATTATTAGTAGTAGTAGTAGTAGTAGTAGTAGTAGTAGTAGTAGTAGTAGTAGTAGTAGCAGCCGGCCATGTGCTAGAATTTTCAACCATTACACTTCTTCTTCTTCTTCTTCTTCTTCTTCTTCTTCTTCTTCTTCATTTTATTATTATTATTGTTATTATTGTTATTATCACTATTATTATCATTATTATTATTATTATTATTAGTAGTAGTAGTAGTAGTAGTAGTAGTAGTAGTAGTAGTAGAAGTAGTAGTAGTAGTATAGTAGTAGTAGTAGTAGTAGTAGTAGTAGTAGTAGTAGTAGTAGTAGTAGCAGCCGGCCATGTGCTAGAATTTTCAACCATTACACTTCTTCTTCTTCTCTTCTTCTTCTTCTTCTCTTCTTCTTCTTCTTCATTTTATTATTATTATTGTTATTATTGTTATTATCACTATTATTATCAT
>NC_043002.1:61352157-61362157 GCF_006345805.1 Octopus sinensis | reverse complement strand
GGAAAAGAGTGAGAAAAGGTTGTGCCGAAGAAGTCAGAACCTCGCCTTTACCTTCTGCCGGAGGTGCGTGAAGCTTAGGTGCTTCGCTCATAAACACACACATCGTACGGTCCGTGATTCGAACCCGCGAGCTCTCGACTGTGAGTCCGCTGCTCCAACCACCAGGCCATGTATATATATGTGTGTGGTGTGTGTCTGTGTGTGTCTGTGTGTGTCTGTGTATGTGTGTGTGTGGGTGTGTGTGTGTGTGTGTAAAGGCTTGAAAACTGAAAGATTTGTTATACATATTGGAAAAATTCTCTTGGCAGAATATGCTAAAACAATTTTACCGGCTAAATGAGAAGTATTTGAATACTATACAAATATTCTTTTAAAATATACTTTTCATTTCATTTTTCCAAAATTTAATTGTTTTCCATAGTTATAGTTGAAAAATTTTCAATGACCGAAACTGGTACTGACATGTTTTTTATAAAATTATTTTACCAATATATACCTTAGCATTTCCCCTATATATATATATATATATATATATATATATATATATATATATATTTGGCACATATTTCAACTGCTAAAGGCAAATACACTGCAATTATCATGGAAAATCTCTCTTATTGTTAAAAGGTGTAAAAAAACCCGTTCGACCAGTCGCCCTCTCGGGAAACTGAGCAATGTTTTGGCAAACATTTGAACTAACGTAAATTGTGATCATACGTAAACACTGCTTGGCCCATTTACTCCAATATTTTTCTCGATCGGGCGATCTACCATCGTAAATCAGTCAATGTGTTGGCTGAATTATATATAAGCTAAAAGCTTTGTCAGTTCCTTCAGGGTTGCCCCTCCTACTTACATCTCGTTTGATTGCTGTTGCTTGTGTGAGTTTATTGTTATTGCACCATTTTTTACACTTTTTATACTCGTTGGATTTAAACTGCTATAGTTTAGTGAACGGTAATTTTCGCCCTACGGGACAAAAAATTCTGCTTTGGTGATAATTAATTCTATAGAACGGTTTTTTCTGATTACACCGTTTGATCCCGTTGCATGGTAAAATATTAATTTTTGTCATTGCCGACAATAATTTGTTTTCGTGAAAAATTTTTGCGTTAACGAATCCATTTTGTGCAAAATGGAATTCAATTTATTAACTAAGAAAGATTTCCCTGAGATGAAAAAGGCAGCTAATGTTGAAATTTTACAAAAAGGAGAACGGCAAAACCCCAGTTTTTCAGCTGCTGTAGGCGAAATTTTAATAGAGATGAATGTGACTAAGGAACAATTATTCAAATACTGAAATCTAACTAAGTAAAAAGGGAAACGACAGAAAGTCATTAACCCCGCAAGAAACAGTACAAAGTTTAATGGCGGGAACAGTGGTATATAAAGTATATAACGTAAAAGAAGAAAGAATAATGTCGGTGAAAATGAGATAGTACAAAGATGTTTGGCGCCTATTTGGAGTCAAATTATCGACGAGGGGCGTGGGGCAAGGAGCGTCACAGTAGAGTCGCAATTCGAAAGCGCAGATATTGCAAGGGAGATAGCAACGAGAACACTGAAAAACAGAAATAATATTACTACCCACCTATCTAGGGCGAAGAACCGCCAAGATAACGGCAGAAGTAAATCCAGCAGGATATGATGCAACGTGGATGGTGGCAGATGTGATCTGTGATGTAAAGGAAGAGATGGTAATACTAGAAATGAAGAAGAGGGAGGCAGCAAATTGGAGAGGGGGAGAGACCCTCGAAATGTTGGGGCAAGCTTTGAATGAAGTGTTGGAAACGCTGCCAGATAAGGTTTTCATAAGGGAGGGACTGAGCGTCAGATTTGCGATTGAGGGATGTAGGCCTCGGTTCTTCAAGTGTGGAGAAAAGGGATACGTCCGCTTGGAATGCGAAAAGCAAAAGAAAGGAAACAAGACTGAAGCCCCTCCTCAAAAGGAAAAAGAAAAAAAAACTGACAAACAATAAGAAAGGGGAGAAAAAGAAACAGAAGTAGTTGAGGGAAAGAAGACAAAGAGAAACAAAATACCCAAGAGACAAAATCAGGAAATATATTTCTAGTGGCGGAAGAGGACAAGGAGTTTACGACGCTCATATCACACAAAAGAAAGAAGTCCCAAGCCCTGTGTCCCCCTCCCCAGACAAAGTAAAACAAGGATAAACACCACAAACACACAGGAAATAATTCCCCAATCTACCTTCAAGTACGATTGAAGGAAAGGAGAAGATGCAAAAAGGCTGTTCCCCAGCATTTCGCCCGGTTGTTCAGGGAGAGCGACGCGCTGGGTCGTAAAAGGCCCTAAAGTACTTGCTCGCCGGTGGACCTCCACACTCGGCATGGGAGGCGGAATGTTGCGAAGGGCCGATTAAAGCTGCGGAGATCGAAGAGGTAACAATATGAGCATCTCTGACCCCGAGCAGTAGATATATAGGAGCATTATAGCCACGTGTTGAGAGCTGTTATTTGGGTTTTCAATTATCACATCTGTAGGCGTAGGGCTTTTTTCAATCATCCTTAAAACAAAACTTATTTAGAGTCCTTGTAATTGGGATGGGCCAAACGACCTGAAGAAAATTCTAACTGGGCCCCGCTTGCAAGGTCATGCGTCGTTTTTCTTGATATGAGATCACCATGTCGGGGACATATGTTATTGATGCTTGTGCTCGGTTTACCCTTATCAAACGAATAAACATGTTGGGTATATTTGGGTTTCGTATAATTGTAACCCAGTGTCACGCAGATGGCATGCGCTGCACATTCACCAATTAATAATAATAACAATCGTTCCTACTTGAAGCACAAGGACTCGTATTTGAGGGGAAGGGACTCGTCGTTTATATCGGCCCTAGTACTAAAGTTGTTTTTAATTTATCGACTCGGAAAGGGTGAAAAGTATAGTCGAAGTCGGGGAGCAAAAGTAGCAGACGAAATACCGCTAAGCATTTCGCCTGTCGTGATAACGACTCTGCGAGCTCACCGCTGTAATAATAATAATGACAGTATTAAGGAGGGGTTATATTCGATTCCATCGACCTCAGTACGTAACTTGTTTAATCGACCCTGAAAGGATGAAAGACAAAGTCGACCTTGGCGGAATTTGGACTAAAAACGTAGCCACGGGCGTAACGCTGCTAATCATTTCGTTCAGCATGCTAACGATACTGCTAGCCCACCGCCTTAATAAAATAATAATAATAATAATAATAATAATAATAATAATAATAATAATAATAATAATAATAATAATAATATAATAACAATAATAATAATAATAATAATAATGATAATAATAATGACACTGACAATAATAATAATAATAATAATAATAATAATAATAATAATAATAATAATAATAATAATAACAATAACACCAAAAGCAATAACAGTAATAATAATAATAACATTAATAATAACAAGAGCAACAACAAGAATATTAATGATAATAACAACAATAACAACAATAATAGATATAATGATAATATAAACGAAGCCATGACAAAGTGGCAAAAATGATCCATTGGACCCTCTGTGGAAATCACGGCCAACAAATAGAAAAGACATGGTGTAAGAAAACCTTGAGAAGGAGCCACTGAAATGGGAATTGCAAAATCCCGTTGGATGTAAATATCCAGTGCGATCACCTGACCAGGCGTAGGAAACTGGACATTGTTGTTGTGAATAAAAAATAAAGAACATGTATGATCATCGAAAGAGCATTCCCCGCTAACAAAAGATCAATGTGAAAGAAGAAGAAAAGGTAAATAATTATGACGATTTCAAGTTGGAAATACGAATGTTGTGTTCAATGAAGTTATACACTTGAAATTATCGGCACTCAACAACCAACATGGCTGAAGAAAATTGGTGCCAACGTGAATGTAAAACACCTACAAAAATTCACATAATTTGGAGTAGCAAGAATTCGTCGCAGGCTACATGAGTAAACAAGTATCACCTTAGTCTGCTGGCTGTTGATAGCTAAAACTTTCCATCATACCCAGAAAGATATGCTGGCAGTTTTCATATAATAATAATAATAATAATAATAAAAATAATAATAATAATAATAATAATAATAATAATAATAATAATAATAATAATAATAATAATAATAATAATAATACAAGCAATAATAATAATAATAATAATAATAATAATAATAATAAAAAATAATAATAATAATATTAATAATAATAAAAACAATAATAATAATAATAATAATAATAATAATAGTAAAAACAACAATAATAATAATAATAATAACAATAATAATAATAATAACAATAATAATAATTATTATAATAATAAAAATAATAATAATAATAAAAACAATAATAATAATAATAATAATAATAATAATAATCTGAGATAAAAGAAAAGCTGAAGCAAGATATCTTTGCCAAAGCACAAAGGATCCGCCGGTACGAGAAACGCCAGCGCTTCTTTGAACAAAACAAAAAGTTCAAATCCAACCCCAAAAAGTTCTACCAAGAACTTGACAAAATAAAAATAAAATAGAAATCACTGCAGCACCAACGGCAGAAGAAGTGGAAGAATTCTGGAGAGAAATATGGTCGGCGAACGAACAACCAAAAAAAAAAAGAAGTATCAAAACAACAAACTCAGCATCTGAGCAACTTTGGACCCCCATAACAACTGAAGAGGTCACCCAGGCACTGCAAAGACTAAGCAACTCGAAGGCACCTGGGCATGACAAGATCCCCAACTTCTGGTGGAAATATCTAACAGGAATGCACAAAAAGCTGGCTGAAAACTTTAACAACATGCTAGCAGAGCCAGAGACAATGCCTGAATGGCTCACGAAGGAGAAAACCATCTTAATTCCCAAATCAAATGAGACAGCAAAACCAGAAAACTACAGACCAATAACCTGTCTCCCTACGATGTACAAGGCATTTACTGCAGTGATATCGCAAAGGTTGAACAAGCACCTAGACGAAAACAAACTGTTTCCAGAAGAGCAGAAAGGATGCCGCAAAGGCTCATACGGCTGTAAAGATCAACTAATGATCAATAAAACCATAACTGAAGACAGTCACAGAAAGAAGAAAGGCCTCTGTATGGCCTGGATCGACTACAAAAAGGCGTTTGATAGCATCCCCCACACATGGATCCTCGAAACACTAGCCATTAACAAAGTAGCACCAACCCTTATAAAATTCATAGGGCACTCTATGAATAAATGGCAAACAGTGCTACAGCTCCAAACAAAAGAGGGACTCATGAAAACCAAAGCCATCCCCATTAGAAGAGGAATATTCCAGGGAGACACTCTCTCTCCACTCCTTTTCTGCTTGGCACTGTCACCTCTATCTGATATGCTAAATAGAACTGGATGCGGATATAAATGTTACGGCAAAACGATCAGCCACCTTTTATATATGGATGACCTAAAACTATACGCTGCAAATGACAAACAGCTGGAAACACTATTAAAGACAGTTCATGGATTTACCAAAGAAATAGAAATGAAATTTGGATTAGAAAAATGCGCCAAAGTAACCATGAAAAAAGGAAAACTATTTAAGAGTAGTAACATCACACTAGATAAAACCAATGAAATAAAAGAATTAGACCAAAGCCAAACTTACAAATACTTAGGAATCCATGAACTAGATAAGACACAACACACCAAATGAAAGAGAAAAAAAAAAGAATATTATAGACGAGTTAGATCAATACTAAAAACAGAGCTCAATGCTAAAAACAAGATAATGGGTATTAACACTTTAGCTGTCCCAGTTATAAGTTACAGCTACAATATCCTTAACTGGACACTAAATGAACTGACCAAAATAGATAGGAAAACAAGAAAAATAATGACAGGGTCTAGGATGCATCACCCAAAATCTGACATAGAAAGACTATATATACAACGTATAGAATGTGGGTATGTCTTTTACAGCTGGAAAACTACTATAAAATAACCACCATAGGACTGCAAAAATATCTACTTCAGAAGGAAGGAAAACTGATACAAATAGCGGCAAAACACGAGCAAAACAAAAAAACTGTTCTCAGTATTTAAGGAAGCTGACAAATACAAACAAGAAATCATACCACCTAATAAATATGAAGAAGAAGAAGAAGAAGAAGAAGAAGAAGAAGAAGAAGAGAAGAAGAAGAAGAAGAAGAGAAGAAGAAGAAGAAGAAGAAGAAGAAGAAACAACAAAAGCTATAAAACAAATGAAATCCAAACTAAAAATAGAACAGCAACGAACCATGATAAAACGATGGCAAGAAAAGCCCCTTCATGGTAAATACTGGACTAAACTAAACGCAAAAGAACTAGACAAAGAAAAATCCCAGCAATGGTTGAGAAGCTCAGGACTCAAAGCAGAGACAGAGGGATTTTTAATTGCAGCACAAGACCAAAGCCTCCCCACCAGAAATTACCAAAAACACGTAATGAAAATAAATATAACAAGTAACTGCAGAATATGTGGAGATGGACAAGAAACAATAAATCATATTATCTCTGGCTGCCCAGTCCTAGCTAAGAAGGAATATATTCACAGACATGACAAAGTTGGAACCTACATACACTGGAAGCTATGCCAACATTATGGAATAACAACAGAAAAAAGATGGTATAGGCACACACCAGAAAAGGTCACAGAAAACGAGAATGCAACCATACTCTGGGATATGCCGATACACACAGATAGAGAAATTAAGGCCAACAAACCAGATATAGTTATCGGAGATCATGAAGAAAAAAAATGCTTTCTAATTGATGTATCAATACCGGCAGATGACAACGTGTCTCTAAAAGAAATGGAGAAACTTTCAAAATACAAAGACCTGGAAATAGAGGTAACCAGAATGTCGAATCTGAAAACAGAAACAATTCCTATCATAGTAGGTGCATTAGGCATGATAAAAAATATTCAGACAAATACATTACAAAAACACCAGGACTTACAAACACATATAACATACAGAAAATTGCACTACTAGGCACTGCACACATCCTACGCAGAACAATTTCCATACAATAACCATCAGATCACCACAACAAATCACAGCACATACCTAAGGCACACAGAGCTGCGCTCGGTAGTGAAGTGAAAGCACGCTATAAAAATAAAAATACTGAATGATAATAATAATAATATTGAAGCAACTACATAAAATAGAGAATAGACAACACATCAGAAAATGTGGGCAAAATGGTGAAAATGTATGGTATATTACAAGTCAATGTACACCACTAGCCGAGAAAGAATATAAGAGACGTCATGACAATATAGAAATGACTGTGCATTGCTGCACTTTGTAACAAGTACGGACTTGACAGATTGGTACGAAAAATTGGTACTAACATAAAGGCATCATCAAAAATGATAATGCAATGATTTTATGATTAAGTGTGACCATGAGATAGAGGATAGGAAACCAAACAGTATTAATTGAATAAGAAAGCAATCGATGCTGGATCATATATATAATATGCCCACCTGACAACAAGATATGCGAAAAGGAAGAAAGAACAGTGGAAATATATAACGGGTTAGCTTGTGAGGTTAAGCAGTTGTAGTCGATGAAAAGGGTGGTAGTAGTAGCAGTAATTGTCGGAGCCCTGGGAACAGTAAACATCTCGAGAAGTATATGGAACAAATAGGGGCTGCAATAAGGGTGGAGAACGTGCAGAAAACAGCACTTCTTGGAACCACTCGAATACTCCGGATGGTGCTCGAAAAATAAGAGTTGTTACCTTAGTTCACTTGTAGTGAACAGCTGGCCACTGTAGTGCATCTCCAGCATTAGAAGTTGTGCAAATCAATAAATAATAATAATAATAATAATAATAATAATAATAATAATAATAATAATAATAATAATAATAATAATAATAATAATAATAATAATAACAACAATAATGAGAAGAAGAAGAAGAAGAAGAAGAAGAAGAAGAAGAAGAAGAAGAAGAAGAAGAAGAAGAAGAAGAAGAAGAATATCAACAATAACAAAGTTAACAACAACAACAATATTAATTTCATTTCTGCATCAATTGATTATAAAAAGGCCTTTGATAGCATACCACATTCATGAATCTTGAAGTCACTGGATATCTTCAAAATTTCTTCTGTGATTTCAAACTTCCTGAAGCACATGTCAGTGTGGAATGTGTATCTCTAATGTATCTCTAATTATACTACTGTATAAATATTAATATCAACTGTAGCATTTTCCAAGGTGATTCACTTTCCTCTTTAATATTTTGAATAGCCCTTACAAGTGAATTGAAGAGAACAGCGTGTGGGTATAAAGTTAGTGACAAGAAAATAACTCCTCTACTTGATATGGATGACTTTAAACTATGTGGCAAAGACGATAATGAGCTTAAATGACTAATTACTACGTATTGTGACAGCATTAAATGATGACGTTTGGGATGGAATTTGGTCTTGATAAATGTGCCGAGGCCACTTTCCAGAAATGGAATCTGAAGACTTCACATTCTGTGGTAATGGGTGTTGACAAAGTCATCAATGCATTCGAGCTGTAACAAACTTACAAATACCTCGGAATAAATTAGGTATCTGGCATTCAGCATGCAAGTATGAATGAGAAATTCGGGATGAATGTTACAGTAGAGTTCGAGCAGTCCTAAAATCCGAATTAAATGCACATAACAAGGTGTTAGTTATAAATTCATTAACAGTTACAGTTGTTATTAACATTTTCGATGTATTGAACTGGAATATGAGCGAAATAAACGAGATTGACAGGAAATAATCATAAGCTGCTAACTTGCAATAAGATACACAATCCAAAGGCAAAGGCAGATCGTCTTTATCTAGACAAAACTCAAGGAAGTCTAAACCTGATCTGATTTGAAATCTCTTATACAACCATCACAAATGGACTGGCAAACTATCGTGAAACATTTAACGAGCGGATGCTAAAGCTCGTTGAAATCCACGTCACACATACACACACATACATACCCTCACACACACACAAACATCCATACACACATATATACCAACAGATACAGATACACAAAGACAGATACTCGTGCGCGCGCACACATACACACACATATATATATCAAATATGCAAAAATATTATTAGGATTTCATTAGCTATCATGTATGTTTGGAAGTATCTATATATATACACAGAAAATTATAAGTTCGAACAGGTCATATTTTGGTAGTTTCTAAGGAAATCCTAATAATATTTATGAACTTTTTAATAATTTCTCAAGATTTTTTCTGTAAACTGTTTTTAACATTTTCTTATTATTATCAAAGAATGTATATATGTATTGTAATATTTTCTGGCAACCAGTACCTAACACAACAAAGCTTTTACATGTTACTTTTGACAATCTTTTTCTGAAAAAAGTGAAACCGGTCAAGTGAATAAACATCTTTTGAAATTGCAATTTCAAACCTTCTTTCATATATAATTCCACTCGTGCGGTACCTTACGACTTCACTTTGTTATGTATATATATATAATATATATATATATATATAATAATATATATATATATATATATATATATTATATATATATATATATATATATATACATATAAAATGTATAATAAATTGTATAGAATATACCTCGTAGTGCTACATTCACTTGACTTTAGCAAACAACAGTATAAGTATATACATATATTTGATATTACAAGCGAATTTTATAATAAATATTTATTTAAACATTAAATGTCTTTGGCAAAATATTCCGGAATAAAGAGAGTGTATGAATGTTAATTAAATATACTATAAATTCCTTGACATATATTCAGAATGTATGCTAATATTGTAAGATTCCTTTACTGGAAAAATCATTATAGAAATCTGAAGGCTATATCTAATGTTTCTATAATTCGCGGCACACTATTTTTTACATCACCTTTTACACATGATGTCACCGTATAGAAAATAGTTTATAACTGTTTGCCATGTTAATTTTCAGATTTATACCGAGAAACATTTATGTTGAT
>NC_043002.1:61299657-61349657 GCF_006345805.1 Octopus sinensis | reverse complement strand
CTTAGGGATGTGCCAAGAAGATGAATCAAAATTTATCAAAAGACTGATTACACAGGATGAAACCTGGGTCCATCACTATGATTCAGAGACCAAAGCCCAGTTAATGCAGTGGAAGCACTGTGACGCACCTCCTCCAAAGAAGGCAAGGGTGCAGCCCTCCGCTGGCAAGGTCATGCTCACAGTCTTCTGGGACCAGGACGGAGTAGTGATGACAGATTTCCTGACAAAAAGTACCACTATTACAGGAGCCTATTATGCTTCACTTTTGAGGAAATTAAGAGAAGCTATCAAAATCAAGAGGTGGGGCAAGATCAGCAAAGGCATCCTCCTCCTGCAGCACAACGCTCCGGTCCACAACTCGCGTGTCGCCAGATCAGAAGCACAGGCGTGCTGCTATGAACTCCTCCCCCATCCCCCCTACGCTCCTGACCTTGCACCCTCTGATTTTCACCTCTTCCCAGCCATGAAGTTGTTTTTGAAAGGAAAGCATTTCACAGATAATGCAGCCTTGATTTCTAAAGTCACGTCGTGGTTGGAGGACCAAGCTGGGGTCTTCTACAAAAACGGTCTCCATCGCTGCATCAAACGATGGGAGAAATGCGTAACTCTGGGTGATTCCTATGTCGAAAAAGACTAATAACTGTGCCAAGTTTCGTTGCTCTACTACTATGGGAAGTAGGTTAGGGGCATTACTTATTGAACGCCCCTCGTATATATGTATGTATATATATAATGTTATACATCAGATATGCATGTATAGCTTTAATTGTTTACTTGTTTTAGACATTGGACTGCTCCCATTCTGGGGTAATATCCTTCAATCATTTTCGAACAAATTATCCAGAGTACTTATTTTTAAGCCTAGCACTCAGTCAACCGTGTCTTTTTGTCGAAGCGATAATTTGCCTGGGCGTAAAAAAACCAACACTGGTTGTCAAATATTTAGACGTACACACACTGACACAGAGACACACATACACACACACAGGTACGCACGTATAAACAATATCATTGGAAGAGCATGCGTAAAAAATCTATAGTGGTAAAAAATTATCAGTTGATAATTAGAGGTACTAACAGGTAGTAGCGGCCTGCTAAATACAGCAGTCAAAATTTATAGTTTAGTCATTTTGACTGCTATATTTAGCTCTGTGTGTGTGTGTGTGAGTAAGAGGGAGAGAGAGAGACTTTGTCTCTTTATGTCTGTGTTTATCTTCTACCATCATTTGACAACCAGCGTTGGTGTGTTTACGTCTCCGGAAATTAAGGGTTGATCAAAAGAGAACGACAAGAATAGTGTCAGGCCTAAACGCAAAAGAACTGGGTCGATTCGTTCGACTAACACTGCCCAGAACACTACTGCAGCATGGCCACAATCTTAAGAACGAAATAAGTGATAGATAAGAGGTAACCCATAACCTCTTTCTCACTGAATCACAAAGGTTAAATTTTCTAAATAGAACTCAAATAAAATCAGGAACAATTAACTTTTAATGAGAAATACGCTGTCCAACTAATCTTTGCTGCTGTCTAATTTATTTTGGGAACGTTAGAAGCTTCTGTGCAAACAAAATCATGACCTAAAAAATCACTTAAATCAGTACAGCTCATATATGATTGATCTTATATGATTGATCCCCACTTGCTCCCCCAAAAAACAGATAAAATCGTCTCAACAACACCAACGACAAGTAAAGAAATCTGCTGGGAAAATAATCTATTCCCTTTCTACTATAGGCACACCGCTCGAAATTTTTAGGGACGGGGCCAGTCGCTTTGATCCTTTGATCCATCCCAGTACACAACTGGTATTTAATTTATCGACGTCGAAAAGATGAAAGGCAAAGTTGCCCTCAGCGGAATTTGAACTCAGAACGTGTCGACGGGTGAATTACTGCTAACCACTTCGCCCGGCGTGCTAACGTTTTTGCCAGCTCACCGCCTTTAAATATTCTTTTTTACTCTAGGCGCAAGGCTCGAAATTTATCGATTAGATCGACCACAGAGCGCAAATTGTATTTAATTTATCGACCCCAAAGGATGAGAGGCAAAGTTGTCCTAGCGTGTCTGCTACGTCGCCGCCTTTAAATAACCTATTCCCATTCCAGCTATAATCATTCTCCTGTAAACCATTAGAGTGTCAATTACCTAGAAGATAACGCACATAAATAAATACACTTGATTAGAAAAACTTAAATAATTGACTGAACTGTAACCTTCACATTCCCCAAAACAAAACTTTTCCTTTTCCATTACTGTCCAAATAAAAATAACAAATTAACCTACTGGCATATTTGCTGAGCAACTAATCTTTTTCCAACCTATTTTCTCTTGTGAAACTTCTAAAAACAGTTCCGCCCACATTTGCTTAAAAATCATGCATGACTGAAATCTGAACACTAACACTACTCCAGATTTCATCAATATATTCCAAAATATCTTTCCATCATAACGTATACTACAACGTCGTGATCATTTAACAGAGCTCCATATTCCACAGAATATTTAAAGTTAGCAGAAATTACATATATCCGAGATAAACTCAAATATAGTACAGGCCGAAAATCACTGTCAATGCTGCTCTTACTATAGAATTGTGTATGTGTGTGTGTATGTGTGTGTATTGATATATATATATATATATACGCGCGCGCACACACATACGTTTAGTCACTGCTATCGTTGAGCGATCTTTTACGATATTCGACGCAAACCCATTATATAGAACGTGCAGAATTATGTGTTATTGTCGGTACACGAATAGAATTTAATACGTTAATGCTTTCGTTCATTGACAGTTGACATGCAGTAATTTAATGTAAGATTACACTGTAATGCAAAGTACTTTATAACACAGGTCAACTCCACCTTGTGACAATATTTATTCTAATCATGAGCGAAAAATTGGAACATTTATTGATTAATCATATGACTGTATTTGTACACAAATCATCATCGTCGTCAAGATCATATTGAATGCTGTATTTATTTTCATTACTGATATCACTTATATACTCGCGATTATGTATATCTGGTGCAGAATATTAGCACCAACATTACAATGATTTAATATTCCTTAGCAGCTGGTGGAAAATATATCTACAGCATCAGTATTATGTCGGATATCTACATTTCGAACTTCTACACAGATGAAGCTGAAACTTATGACCACTTCGATTCACATACAAATATTCTTTTTCAAACTTTTTTGTTTAGAGAAAGGTTTACAAGATAATTATAAAACTAAATCGCAGCAATTTACGTTTCTTGTTAAAATATCGAAGTTAGTTAAAACTCAAACAGAAGCGAGAATTTTTATCTTATTTCTGAAATGTCATTTGTATATGTGAATATAATCGTTTTCAAGTGATAGTATTCGGAAACACGAAAACTACAGTTGTATATCATACGTACACACAAACTCTTTCTCTCTATCTCTCTATCTCTCTCTCCATTTATATATATATATACTCACTAACCTGCTCCGGGTGTCAAGAGCAGTACATAGGCCAAACAAAAAATGGTTTGCGTAAACGAATGGCCCTGCACAGATCCCAGATAAAAATTCCCCAAAACAGAAAAATAGCTTTTAGCCAAAACATAGATACTTGCGCCAACAAAA
Source organism: Octopus sinensis (assembly GCF_006345805.1). NCBI lineage: Eukaryota > Metazoa > Mollusca > Cephalopoda > Octopoda > Octopodidae > Octopus > Octopus sinensis. The sequence goes on along the minus strand of NC_043002.1, from coordinate 61,346,035 downwards.
AAACACCAAACTTCAGAATTTTCCCCCTCTACCAATTTAGGGACGATACAACCTCGAGACAACGAATAAGTAAAGAAAATCTCTTTATTACAAAATACAAGCCACTTCTTAACGGGTCTACGACAAACAATTAATATACCTCAACTTTAGAATAAAAGAAAAATATATATATATACACACACAAATACTACACTCCATAGAATCCATTACTAATTAGCCCCTTCATAGCTATATTTACACCCATTCATATTCTCCCTTCTCTGTTTTTTTTTCTTCTTCTTCTTCTTCTCTTCTTCTTCTTCTTCTTCTTCATCATCATCGTTATCATCATCATCGGCATCATCATCATCGCCACCATCATCACCACCATCTTCTCCTTCTCCTCCTTCTTCTTCTTCTTCTTCATCATCATCGTTATCATCATCATCGTCGTCATAATCATCACCACCATCACCATCATCGTCATCTTCTCCTTCTCCTTCTCCTTCTTCTTCTTCTTCTTCTTCTTCTTCTTCTCCACCCCCTACCCCTTAAGTTTGTCACTAATGTTTTTTAGTATAACACCTACGCTAATTCTATAAACAAGCCTGTCAATATAAATATTCTCCTGAATTGAACTGAGACTGCCAGCCGCCACTGACCATTCAAAATACGACCATCAGGGCACTCCCAGATTCTCCCACCCCTTTCCTCACCAGCCTTCCCTCTACTACCCTACCAAGAACTCACAACTACCTCGAACACACAAGTGCAAACAAGGGAGTCAGAGAAAGGCAGAATGCCACTTAAATCTGAACACTACTATAGAAATATTCTTTTAAAAAACTTTTCTTCTAATTTTTCTAAATTTAATTATTTAATCGTTACAGTTGAAAAGGTCTCAAAATGACCGAAACCGGTACTGAAATGTTCACTATAAAATTATTTTAGCATTTTCTATTTTTTACTTGTTTTTTCATATATATCAACTCGTGTGTTCCTTTTCACCCTTATACATATATATATATATATATATATGTTTGTGCATAACGGAGAAAGTATGACATGTATGTGAATTGAACTTACCAAAAAGCTATTGAAATTGCCAATGTGTAATATGAAAACTATGTACGACAACTGAAATCACTGAGACCAAAATTGTCTCATCTCATATTCGTTATTTACATTTTATTAATCTTACATTATTTCTTTATATATTACATCGACGAAAAACAGAAAATATGATGTTTAATTGCACCTTGAGCTTCACAAATACAAGTATTGTCGTCCTTAAAACTATACGCTATAGTTCCCTAACATTATTGACTTTTGGAACTCTTGGTAACTTAATAGCTATTAGTACATTTTGCATAAATGCAGTGCGTCGATCTAAAATCACTACATACCTTTTGACGCTTCTTTTTGTGGATTTAATTGCGGACTGGATGAATTTTTCACGTTTTATTTGGACATCCTATTATTTGGAATCTCCACACACGAAGCGTAACATCTTAAACTCTGAAACCTTCAGATGTCTGACTATTATTGTAACTATCTATTCCTCCTGGATAATCATCGCCATTTCTGCTGAACGCCTTTTAGCTGTTTGCTGTCCATTTTCCCGGCATCTCTCTACGAAAGAATATATTCCAAAACTTGTGTTGTTTAGTCTTCTTCTGTTTATATCTATAGTATTCTTCTGCGCAGCATACATATTACAGAATCCGTTATATATTTACCTGTTTTCAATTACTCTTTATTCGTTAATACCAGCGGTATTTTTGATTATAAGCTCCGTTATCTTCATTTATATATTACACGATCGACCACAGCTCGGTCAACAACGTCAGAAAAATGTTACCACTCAAAACAGGAATATAATTTACATTGTTATTTCTATAAATGTTGTATTTTTGTTGACAAAATTTCCTATAACTATATACGCATATGTAATATTACTTAGATATTGCACGTTTAACGGAACTTTACTTTTATTAGACGTATTTTCTATGGTTAATAATTGTATTAACTTTATGTTATATTTCATACCAAGCAAGATTTTTCGTGGGAATTTGATGTCAGTTTGTCTGAAAAAGGAAATACCAAAGAGAGATGATGTATATAATTTAGAACAGAAAATATGATCATTACACAGGGGAACAATTTTGAACATTATTCATATTGAGTTTGCCTTTTCACTTGATGTAGACTAAAACTGGCATATGCACATGTCAAACAATATTCGATTTTCTTCTATTGCGTCAACATCTTACCCGCTGAATAGCCACAATTGGATTGTATGTCCGTAAGTAATAGAGCGGGCTAGCTGCTTTTATTATTTTACCGATAACTTTGCAGAACATTCTCGTAAATACTTTCTGTCGTTTTGCGTCTACAATTTTTACAATTAGTCCTAGCTAATTTCATGTTGGTGAACATAGAAATTCCCTAGAAATGTTCTATCGTGCCAAGTCTTTGTTAAACAGGAATTATATTGTACAATACAAAAAATAGTAATGTCCATTTTGCCATTAAATGTAATATTGAAATAAGAAACTAACACAAACCAATTAGTACTTGTTATTGTTTAAGAAATATTTATTTATCTTACGATAAATTCAGCTACTCAAGAAATGAACTTTCTGTTTGCTATATTCCGTGCATAACTTACATCAAGACAATTTCTTTGTAGAGAAGAGCAATGGTCAGCCATCATCTACCTGCCTTGATATTTAGTCTCCTTGGTCTTAATATCCTGGTGAAATCTATCTCTTTGATCATCACATATTTCACTATGATTTTCAAGGAAGTGGTCGATATAACAGTGCAGGAAATGCATGTTTGCATAATGTTGCAGCCTAACGCTCGAAAACTGTTTGACAGCGTCTGCACAAGTTCTTCATTAATTGGTAACTTCCTGTTTCCCAGAAATTTAGACATAACTGCTGCAAACACACTACATTCTTCTTTTTCAACGCCAGATATGATCTGCGATAACTGCTAGTCCTGCAATAACCACTTAATCTGTGGTCCATCAAACACAACAAACTTAATTTTCTTACAAAACAAAGCTGCTGCCTCTCTGCTTAAGTCTTTGAAACGGTCAATGCCTTAGTGTTTTAACACCTGTTTTACCCATTATATGGGGTACTTATGATGTGTCTTGATCGCCCTGTTTCATACCAAAGTAAGGTAAGCTTCCTTTACAAAAACTATGATTTTGTTTCGGAACCCAGATAGAGTCTTACAAAGAATACAGAAGACATTAAGATTGTTTCTGCGTTTAGTTCTCTCCCAACTGGCGATATTTGGAGGAAAAAAACAAAACAATACATATATTGAAGCCAGTTCTCACCGGGGAAAATCCTTTCCAGAATTGCCAACAGTTTTGAAGTAAGCAAATGCAGATATTTGATGACAAAATTTCATATAAAACACATACACAACATGAAGTTGACAAAAAGTAATCTTGACCAAAGTGATGTCACAATTAAAAGAGTAAGAGCGCATTCAAAATAGCAATTTTCATAAGAAATAATTAAGGGTCCAACATAACATGTCTCAACTAGTTTGCAATGATAGTCACACTAAATCAAGCACAGATACGCGTGGGCATATCTGCAGACAAATGCCACGAATATGAAACTTGCAAAATATCAGGGACCAAAACAATATGCTGTTTCTTAACATCAGAATGGTATAAGGGACATTTCTGCCGTGATTAGGACATTGAAACCGTGCTGGGTTGAAAATAGTGAAATTTGCACAACTTCCGTGTTTTTTTAATTACTGAAGGAACTTAAATCTTGATTGCCTTTTCATTTTTGCACTTGCATTTATTTTAAATTACATTTTTTTTTTTACATCTTTCAGTCATTATCATGCGCCATGGTGGGGCACCGCCTCGAAATTTTAGTCGAATGAATCGACACCAGTACTTATATATTATGCTTGGCACTTACTCTATCGGTCTCTTTTGCTGAACCTTTAAGTTATGGGAACATAAACACACCAATACCGATACAAAGACACACACACACACACACACACATACACATATATATAATATATATATATATACACGGCAGAGTTCATTGACTTTCCGTTTACCAAATCCACTCCCATACATTTGGTTGGCCCGAGATTATAGCAGAATACACCTGCCCGAATCCAGAACCATGTAGCTGGAAAGTAACATTCTTACAGAGACACGCCTGCGTCTATAAAGAACTATAAGTGGCGAAAGTGGCAGTGGTAATTGCATATTGAAAAGTACATTTTTTATAAATTGAACTAAGTTTTTTCTCATATCACCTATCACTTAACGCATACGCATAAGTGAAATTCCATGAAATATTCACGCTTATTTAATGGGCAGATATATGCAATTTAACTAAAGGTTGTATCATATGTACAGAATATGTATATTCTTTTATTCTTTCATTCGTGCCATTCATTTGACTGCAACCATGCTGGAGCACCGCCTTTAGTCGAACAAATCGAAATCAGAACTTATTCTTTCTAAGCCTAGTACTTATTCTATCGATCTCTTTTTCCGAAACACTAATTTACGGGGACCCAAACACATCATTAACAAGCGGTGGTAGCGGTACAAACACAAACACACAAATATACATACATACATACATACATACATACATACATACATACATACATACATACATACATACATACATATATATATATATATATATATATATATATATATATATATATATATATATATATATACGACGGGATTCATTCAGTTTCCGTCTACTAAATCCACACACAAGACTTTGTCCAGCCCGAGGTTATAGTAAAAGACATCTATCCAAGTTGCTACTCAGTGAGACTGAACCCGGAATCTTCTGATCGTGAATGAAGCTTCTAGCTTCACAGCCCTTTCATTTTGTTTACTGGATAAATGGAAAAATAAGAGTGGATGCTTATTGTATGAGTGCTGTGAAAGTCCTATAAAATTGCGCATAAATATGTAAAGTCTATAAATAATGGGCATTAAGTGATCATGGTATTCCGATTTCGTTCACTTTTCAATGAGTAACAGACGAGTCACTATCTTACGAATATAGACACAACACAGGTTACGCTGTCAGGATTTTGGATAGAGTTTTCAGAAATAACCCATATTTACCATAAATTCACGGGTCCAGCTAGTACAGTCAATAACAATTTTATTTCTATTAATTAAATCCCTAACTTGTTTCAGCCATTAGACTGCTGCCGCGGTCGAGCACCGCCTTGAATATGGTTAATGAAACGGATCAAACTCAATACTCTTTTTTTAAAAAACCTGGTGTCAATTCTAACGGTCTGTTTTACCGGGGTCTTAAGCTGTAGGGACATAAATACACCAGCCCCAGTCGTCAACCGGTGATGGGGGAGAGACGGAGGAGCAAATAAACACATATTTGTGTGTGTGTGTGTGTGTGCGCCTTTACATATAAAGAAAATATACATGACGGGCTTATTTCAGTCTCCATCTATGAAGGTTTTGGTCAGTTATAGTAAAAGGCGATTGCACAAGTAGCCATGCAGAGGGATGGAACCCGGAACAACGTGGTTGGTAATCAAACGTCTAACCACAGAGCCACGCCTTCACCTATAATTGTGCAATAACTTTAGTTCTGTTAATTGTTTGAACTACTGATGAGTGATCTCCACCATTATTTTATCGAGACGGTAGTGGAGCGTACGAAGGATAATTTATTCAAAAATTAAAATGATGATTGCTTTATATAATTTTAGTGATTACACAAAATATAAATTATTATTCCTTTCTTTGTCCATTCTGAAATACGTTGCTTCTATTACATCGTCCATTATTATTATTATATATTTATTTAATACTGTGTATTATAGAGATTCAAATATACGAAACTGCACAATTCATGCAGCAGCCCTGAGATATTAATTTGCATACTGAAAGGTGACGTTTCACTGACATTATTTGTTAAATTTCACAAAACAGACGTTCAGATTTATGCGGTGCAAAATAATGTGGTTGTCTCATTATTTGATATTTTCTGATCAGCCAGAAGCAAATCAATTTTATAAATTTTTTTTCTCCAGGGCAGTATAGCAAACGAACTTACTAGCAAATATACTATTCTGATCTGAACATCAACTTATGTACACCCACATCCATACTCATACATAGTTGTGTGTGTGTGCACATCTCACATACACACACGTATGTATGTATGTATGTATGTATGTATGTATGTATGTATGTATGTATGTATGTATGTATGTATGTATGTATGTATGTATGTATGTATGTATGTATGTATGTATGTATGTATGTATGTATGTATGTATGTATGTATAAGAGCCTTGTATTTCGCTTGAAGATTTATAATATCGAAGACTGTAAAAAGAGACAAAATAGACAGCCTCTGAGAATGCTAAAAGTTTAATAAAACTTTTATATTTCAAGCGCAGAAGCCCATCTTCAAACAAAAAAAAAAAACAATCAAAGAAAAGTTCAGTTATGTAGGTTCCTTTAAACCATTCATATTGTATAAGGTTTGGTATTTTTATATAAGCTTAAAGCTTATGACGTTCACTGTGCAATGACTAAGGAAAATAGTCTAATAACGGGGCATATAAGCCCTCAACAGAAAAAAGGAGGATTTCCTATCCGCCTGTAAAGGTAACACACTTAGTCACGTTAACAAAGGGATATGTGTTCGTGTCCCATGCAGATAGAAAAGCTTTCTTTTTTCTGTCGAGGGCTTATATGCCTTGTTATTAGACTATTTTCCTCAACCAATACAAGGTGATCGCCATAAAATTTAAGCGTGTATAAAGATACCATTATTACCATTTACAGGATTGTAAATTACGGCACCGTATAATAACACCATTCGTTTCTTTAGACTTTATGTAACAGTAGCAGTCGCTCTCCAAACATCGGTGTAACCGACGTCCCACGCGTTGGGGTAAGCAAACAAACACCCAGTTGTTGGTATATGCTACAGACCATTTGTAGTGTGACGGTCTTATGTCCATAGTATCAGCGGCAGTCGCCCTTCAGATGCGTTGCCGCTTGACTGAGTGTTGGTGTAAACATATATCGGTTGCCGTTGTAAGCCATTCACCATCGGTTCGATCCTGTCGTAAAAGCCAAATCCGATCGACTTTCGTGTTGAAGCGGTGGAACAGTGAGCCTCAGTTATAAGTAAATTGCCGATGTTATTCCCACAGGCTACTATGGAGGCGTCTGTCTCTTTGGTGATGTTGCAAAATCTGGCCCGGTGTTTGCGGAAAGAGGACGTGTTGGTAGTGAGATGACCCTTAACTCTGACGTGGAGTGCTCGTGTTGTGCTACTAACGAAGTGATTGCCGCATTTAAGGCATCGTATTTGGTATAACCGGCACGTACGTAGGCAGATGTTAGAGTTGAAAATTGGGCTGTGTTTGGGTCTGCAGTGCTGTTGTATTGCACGTGACCACCTTGTTGATAGAGGCTTGCGTAGGGACAGTCCTGAATGGGCCCACAAAATGTTGAGTCCTTCCCTGCAGATAACCTTGTAGATGGCGGACGCGGTGTTCTCACTGAAGTGAGGAATCTTCAAGGAACAGGTATTAGAAATCCCTCTTGCGACGTTTAGCTGGCGTGTGTTCCTGTATGGAGTTGGCGACAGACTTAGGATACCGTTGGCCCCAAGTGTCTTTAGGAACCGAGTATATATGTATACACACACACAGACACCACACGCACACAAACACACATATACACACACGCAAGCACCACAAATTATAAAGTTATACAGACTCTTGTTTCTACGGTTTACTAAATCAAAATCAGGGTTAGAGCACTTTCAACATGACATCCTTACAATTTGATGGACATCTTCTGGTTGTCCGCAAGCTTACTGCTGTAGACCTTTTTTTAGTTTAATGTTCCAGTATTGGCCTTTTGCATACCACAAAAGAGTTGGCATCAGTTTCTCTACGGTACTCCAACATGGTTGCACTTGAATGAGTGAAACACGTAAAAGGTCAATCTACGGTTGTGTAAACATCAATAGCAACACTATTAGCACAAGCGAAGAGGAAAGAGGGCGGCTTACATAAAGAACATTTAGGACGTAAGTGCGGTTAAATTTTGTCTTCCCGTTATACGTGTGTGTGTGTGTGTATGTGTACATATATATACACACACACACACACACACACATATATATATATATATATATATATATATATAGGGAAAGTTTACGAAAAAAACAAAAGACGAAGACAGGTGGTGTGCAAAGCAAACAGATGTATTAGTATAACGTTCAGGAATAGAAAAAGTATTTTACGTTTCGGGCCTACGCTCTTCTACAGAAAGGTGGAAAGGTAGGTAAATATATATATATATATATATAGATAGATAGATAGATAGATAGATAGATAGATAGATAGATAGATAGATAGATAGATAGATAGATAGATAGATAGATAGATAGATAGAGAAAAAGAACTGCATGACTAAGAGTGTATATCTGCCTGCATATATCCATATAACCAAAAGAAATCTGAAACCCCGCGATAATGGAAATCAGTTTAATACTAAGCAAGATCAATAATAACGCAAATAAGAATCGAGAAAGACCAAATAATTCTTTCTACTTAAGGGACAAGGCCTAAAATTTCAGGTAGGGGTATCGTCGTTCACATCGACCCCAGTATTTCACGACTACTTAATTCGTCGTCACCGAAAGAATGAACTGCAAATTCGACCTCGGTGGAAGTTGAGCTCAGAACGTAGTGACGGGCGATATACTTATTTATTTACTACCCGCAAGGGGCTAAACACAGAGAGGACGAACAAGGAGAGACAAATGGATTAAGTCGATTATATTGACCACGGTGCGTAACTGGTACTTATTTAATCGACCCGAAAGGCTGAAAGGCAAAGTCGACCTCGGCGGAATTTGAACTCAGAACGTAACGGCAGACGAAATACCGCTAATCATTTCGTCCGACGCGCGAATGATTGTACAAGCATGCTGCCTTTGGAAGATTACATAATCTTCCCGTAATAGTTCACACTAATAGAGCTTTTTGTGTGTGTGCATGTGTGTGTGTGTTCTGCACTTTGTTTTCCTTTTTACAATTGACTTCTCAAAAATCCGACAATGAAGTTATTGTTTTATTTTTTGTGACTCACTATAAGATTTTTGAAAATCGAGTAAGTCCTAAAATTATCATGAAAAATGTAATGCAATTCTCACAAGAGAACATAAAGAAGCGGAAGTCATGCAACGTGGTAAGCTCAGAAATATTTCCTGTATATAAAGTACCAGAGCTTAGCTTAAGCAGGTAAAGTGTATTTATTCTCCCTGTTCTATCTTCATAGCAGATTCACTGACCACTGTAGTTCATCATTATTCTTTTTAAATGAGTTAAATATCGGAGTTGTCACCCTTGATTTTACTTTTATTTTTAGAGGGCAAAATCGTTTAGAAAAATATTGTTCCCGTCATTCTGACATCTTTACATTTCCTTCAATAGACATTTCACGTAGATATATAATTTTCTTTAGACAGTGAATGGTTAAATATTTCTATAGTAATCTCATATCGAGGAAAAAAAACCCAGATAATATTCAGCATATGCGGTGTTAATATTTGAGATACTGTAATTTCATAAAAAGCATCAAAATTGAGGTGATAGGCGTGGTAATACATACAAGAATTATATGTAATGATATGTGCGGGTGTGTATCTATCTCTATCTATCTATTTTTGTGGTCGTGAATGGCTAATGAATTTGACTATGGTTGCATAACGAAATACTGAAATACGGTGTCTTTAGACGACATTTTTTTCATCGCATCATATGTATATATATATATATATATATATATATATATATATGAGACCCCCTTCGGTCACGGCACAGACCATGGGATTGCACCTAGAAAGTTACCCTCCCAGGCACAAGTCCGGGCATATATATATATATATAATATATATATATATATATATATATGAGACCCCCTTCGGTCACGGCACAGACCATGGGATTGCACCTAGAAAGTTACCCTCCCAGGCACAAGTCCGGGCATATATATATATATATATATATATATATATACAGACACATGGTGCGATGAATAAATTGTCGTCTAGCGTACGCAAAGATGAAATATTGACATCTAATTTTAACAGATATATTTACCAAAATTATAGAAAGATATCTGGAAATACTAAGGAGTAAATTTATTGAATAAAATTGCCACTGGTTTCAACAAAAATTTTCCAGATGACTTCAGAATCTCCTGCAACCCTTTCGGGCGCTGTTGAATGCTGCTATAATCCTTTCTTTCACTTCATCTTTTGTGTTACAATGAGTTTTGTCAGTTTCTCTGTCCACTACGCCCCACACACAATAATCAAGAGGGTTGCAGTCTGGTGAGTTAGGCGGCTAGATGTTAGGGGTGATGTGGTCGCAGAAATTTTATGACAGCCATGATTGGGGGCTCCTGTTTGCGTGTCATGGTGCAGTGTCCTTTTGCCAGACATATTGTCTCATGCGGACGCACCCTCTTGTTCCTGCAGGAGCACTACCTCCTCCAGGAACTTGATGTAGTCCTCCGTGTTGATTGTGAGGCCGTATGGGATGGTGAATGGAAGTATAATGTCGCGTCACTAGTGACCACTGTAAGCCCCATCATGTTGACTGAATGTTTGATTTGTATCACTATTGGTACATGGTTTGTGGACAAGGCAAGCCAACGGTCGTTCGGTGTTCAGCATCTGATTCTGGCAGAATGTTTTGTCGTCTGAGGGAACAACCACAGCATGCTCGGTTGTATGGTATGCTAGAGTTGTTCAAAAGCTTCGTAGCTTGATCATTCCTCTTGTTCTTCATAGATTGGGATAAAATTAGACCTTTCTCATCTTGTATGAGGAATATCGATTGCCTTCATGCAATAGCTGCCTTATAAGGAACTTATACACTTCCATGTCCCTGGCGATGGACCTTATTGACTTGGAGGGATGATTGTTAATCATGGCCTGGATCTCATCAACAAATTCAGGAGTTGTTTCCTCATCAGAACGATCAGAGAGTGTTTTCCGAGTTGCAGTACCTTCGTAGTAATCATTATACCCACCCAACTTTTTCCGAATACTTTGCACTTTCCTTAGATTCACACGCAAAAGCTATGAAATGTTCGCCAATGCCAAGCAGTGCAGCATGCCGTTTCCAATTTTCTAGTAGAGTGTATTGCAGCATATAGTTGTTTTCCTCACAGACAGTGCCCAACTGACCCTACTATCTTGTGTCGTCGAAAAATCATATGTGTATGTGCGAAATTAAAAATATAAAATGGCGAGAATTTTCCCATCGTGCTTTGTGTAAACACACACAGACATCACACACACGCACACACATATATATACTCCTATAAAGTTTCTGTCTTTTCTTTTTCACTCCCTCACTCTCGCTCACTCTCTCTCTCTCTCTCTCTCTCTCCCTTTCTTTTCTCCCTCTATCTCACTCAGAAACATATATTTCAACAAATGCAAAAAATGCTGTGTCACCTCGATCATAAACATTTAATAGGAAACCAAATTTGCGCTAACTAGTACTAATGAGATGATATTAAATTGGTTTAATTAAAAGGAAAAGAAAGTCAAGCAAACTGCTCGCAAATATAAATTAATTAAAATAATTAAAGAAAGAAATATGACTGAAATATTCACTGTGCTTCTAAATTTTTACTGTTACATTTCATATTTAATATAATGCAGTGATGTACGGGAGATGTCTTGCTTGAATTTTGTGACTTGAAGTAATTGTTAGGTAATCATTTACGTTTTGCGTTAGCAATAACATTAGCGCGACGAAGGCGGCGAGCTAGTAGAACCGTTAGCTCTCCGGCTGAAATTCTTAGCGGTATTTCGTCTGCCGCTCGTTCTGAGTTCAAATTCTGCTGAGGTCGACTTTGCCTTTCATTCTTTCGGCGTCGATAAATTAAGTAAAAGTTACACACTGTGGTTGATGTAATCGACTTAATCTGTTTGTCTGTCCTTGTTTGTCCACTCTGTGTTTAGCTCGTTGTGGGTAGTAAAGAAATAGGTATTTTGTCTGCCACTACATTCTGAGTTCAAATTCCGCCGAGGTCGACTTTACCTTTCATTTTTTCGGGATCGATGAAATAAGTACCAGTTACGCACTGGGGTCGATAAAATCGACTTAATCTGTTTGTCTGTCCTTCTTTGTCTCCTCTGTGTGTAGCACCTTGTGGCCAGTAAAGAAATAAGTATTTCGTCTGCATTTACGTTCTTTACGTTGAAATTCCGCCGAGGTCGACTTTGCCTTTCGTCCTGTCGTGGTCGATAAATTAAGTACCAGTATCGCACTGGGGTCGATCTAATCGAATGTTCTTCTGCCCCAAAATTTCGGACCTTGTGCCTAGAGCAGAAAATATCATTATTATTATTATTATTAGTATTATTATTATTATTATTATTATTATTATTGATTGATTGATTGAAAAAGCAGTGCATGCCCTCAAATTGACACTTGGGTAAAACATACGCCTCCCAGTATACTCATCATGTCTACCTGAGTGGTAAAGGTACACTAGGTAAATGCATCACAACCACATGTGCGGGACATGGTTATCTTATAGCAAGATAAACGATGCATGAACTTGCAGGTGAGGCCCACCTAGAATTTTCTTCCGGTCAAGTAGCCCATCCCGCTCAAAACGTCCCTGAATAAGGGGTGTTTAAGGATATTGAACGAAACACCAATGTGAATTATTCAAACCCCGAAGAATTCCACTCAACAAATGGCTATGAAAATCCCCTACTATTTCTGCACGTGATCAGAGATGCGCATCACGTCAGCCAGTAAGTAACATGCTCAACCAGATGCCGTCAATCAACTGACAGAATATTTGCTGTAGCCCCATATTTATACCAAGAGAAAACGGTCAAACTAAAGTCTTTGACCCGAGCAACAAAAAGAAAACGAAATAGTTCAATAGGTTTACCACAACATGTAGTAAATGAACATGAAAAAAATGCGCCTTGGGGAAAGGGGGCGGGGGAGAGGACTCGAAAAATTCACATCGTCCTCTCACCCGTCCGTCGGCGAAATTGTTTTTTTTTTTCATATTCGTTTACTGCACATTATTTTACAACTAGAACACGATTTGTTTTTCAAATTTTGTGATGGGATGGGTGGGGTGCAGACTCGACTATTTCACAAGAGCCAGTAACCCCATTTCGAAACCTGGTCACAAAAATGAATAAAATAGTGTTACAGGTGTAAAACAAAATGGAGTAAACCAATATGAAAACAAAAGGCACGCTGGCGACAGGGAGGGGTGGGGAGACGACTCGGAATGTTCTGAATCTTTTCAACTCTTCCTCGTTCGTCGGCGAAATTTTTTTTTTCATATTCCTTTACTACACATTATTTTACACCTATTACACTATTTCTTTCAGTTTTGTGACCGGGTGTCGAAGTGGGGTTACTGGATCCTGTGAGTTATCGAAGACCGCACCCCGTCGTCACAAAAATTGTAGTGGTGAGAGGACTCGGAAGAGTCCCGATGTGAATTTTGCGAATCCTCTCCCCCGACCCCCGTTCGCCACTGCGCAATTTTATAAATATTCGTGTACTACATGTTGTTGTACGCCCATTGCACAATTTTTTTAGTTTGACCGAGAAAACAATGTACATGATAACGCTGTCGTTATTATTATTATTATTATTATTATTAATATTATTATTATTATTGTTGTTGTTATTATTATTATTATTATTATTATTATAATAATTATTATTATTATTATTATTATTATTATTATTACTATTATTATTATCATTATCATTATTATTACTATTATTATTATCATTATTATTATTACTATTATTATTATTATCATTCTTCTTCTTATTATTATTATTATTATTATTATTATTATTATTATTATTCTTATTATTTGTGTGTGAGAGAGCAGTGCATGTCATGAAAGTGACATTGGGGTTAAGTATAGGAAACCCAGTATAACCATCATGACTACACGTCTGATAAGGGTACACCAGACACATGCATCACAACCATATGAGCGTAACATGGTGATCTTATATCAAGATAAACAGCACATGACCTTGCAGGTGGGGCCCAGTAAGAATTTCTTCTGATCGAGTAACCCATCCCGCTCAAAAGGTCCTTGAGTAATGGTTGTTTAAGGAAGTTGAACGAAACACACATGTTTCCAGAAGTGAATTATTCAAACCCAGAAGAATCCCTCTCAAAACATGGCTATGATGCTCCCCCACTACTTCTGCTCGTGATCAGAGATACACATATCGTCAGCCACTAAGGGACATGGTCAATTGGTTAAGGTCAAACAACTGACAAGCAAATCTGTGGTATTGAGCAGAATATTTGCTGTAGCCCATCTTTTATACCAAGACGAAACAATGTAGATGATAACACTTCCAAGCAGTTAAGATCAGAAACCACATGTTCCACCGACTGGTATTGCATCATGACATCGTTATTATTATTATATCATTATTACTATTGCTGTTATTGTTGTTGTTGTTGTTGTTGTTATTGTTGTCAGTATTATTATTCATATACAAATCAACCATATAATAATACATTCATGTTCCGTTTGTATCATTATTGATCTTTTTTTTCTTTCAAATAATATTACAAACTTAATATATTAATGTAATATTATTTACCGAAGTGTTGGCAAGCATTAGGCTGATTGAATTAACTGAATAGAAAAGTCGTCTAGATGATTGTTTAAAGTAGACTTTTAGCTTTACTGAAACTAGTTATCGTATTTTAAGCAGATAATTGAATGGGGAAAATAGTAGGTTCGACCGTCGATCCAATTATTAATACTTCAACAACTAGTGACACGATATGAATATTTACTAATACACGTTAGGGAAGCCATTTATTAATTTAACGCCTGGCTAATGCAAATTATTAAGTCTATCCACATATCCAGATAATTGCCGTACAAACAAGATTACAGCATTAGATTCAATAAACTAACGTTGTTTTGTTTTTGTTTTATGTTCTTATTAAATAAATCATTTTGATATAGGTTGCAGATTTTCGTTTCCAGGATATAAAAGACAAAATATTTGTAAAAAGATGTCAACGAAAACCATTCAATTAGACTGCGAAAAGAAATTATTTTAAGGAGTACTTTGCTAACAATTATTCTATATATTTATTTATGTTTTACTGAATTTCGAAGCAATGAACTTATGGACATAGCATATAAATCTATTACAAGGATGTGAACAAAAATAATATTGGAATCCTATTTCCTTTTTATTTCTGCGTTTACAAATAAAACGTAGAATATATCTCAAACGGATGCTTTCTCATTTAATTGCCAGTGGACCAAAGATGGAAATTCGACTTTCATTACTGCCCTGCCAATATTAATAGTCAAATTTCCTTCAAAACCAGTTTGTTTTGTTTTAATATCAAATTAGCAAGAGATGATATAATATGTAAAGTAAAGATAATATTGTCAATATTTGATCAGAGTTAACGAAGTGCAAGTTCAATTCGTGCAAAGTAAGCCATAAAATGAAGACAACAACTGGAAATCGATCTCATTTTGTGAATCTTCCACTGAACATCAAATGTTTCATTTAACTTGTATGACATTGCACGTAAATCGCCTCCAAATCACAACCTATCTTCTGAAAAATAACTAACGTATTCACTCATGCAGTCTTAAGTAGATATCACCTTCTGCGAAAATAAAGAATATTCACAAGCAGACTACCATTTATTTTGATAAATGGTTGTCCTGATTTTGGACGGTTCTGAGAAGAAATTGTTAGTGCCTAATTCATCTCATGCGTCACAAACTAACACTGAAACTTGTTAGATTACAAGCGAAGCACACTGCTACTAAGAGAATCAAAACAGTAATGCTTCTTACCAACGGTGTGTGTCATGCCAGTGCTTCTTCAACGGAGCACCTTGAATATCTGTAAATATAGTTTAAGGTTTTTAGAATACCTTTATTTATGCTTGATCGTTTTATAAAATATGTTTCATTCATATTCTTTTTATTTTTACGCAAATATGATATTTAAAGGAAGGTAAGCAATAATTATAAATATTTATTATTGTTTTTTTTTCCGATCGTATTTTTTTCCTTTCCTTGTAAGATGCATTCGTGTGAATTATATTAAAAATTAGAATTTCTGCCGTGTATATCCAGTGTTCCGACATAAAAAAAAAATATTTTGTCCTTCTACACCTTACAAACAACTTTCATAACATTGTTGTAAGCAGTCAGCCACTCTGCTTTCAGCAACAACTGAAGTTCGATTTTTTTTTGTATGTACCATCGAATATAAAGGAGTTTGGAGAAATTGCGAAAATATATTATAATGAATAACACTGGAATATATAGTGCTCTTCGTTTCAGCTCCATTTCATTGATGATTCTGGGGACTCTGGGCAACATACTTATAATAATAGTTGCGTGTTCGACAGCTATGAGGGACTATAGAATTGCTCCTCGTCTTATTTCACTAGCGGCTGTGGATATCATTACATTATGGGTGAATGCACTGAAAATTATATTAGAAACTTACGGATTAACATATTCAAAAAGTGTTTTCATTTTGGTAAACCTGATTAGTACAGTTTCGAACGAAATGTCTTCATGGTTAACAGTAATAATATCAGTTGAACGCACGTTGGCCGTTTATTGTCCATTTCTAATTCTGAACGCATCAACCCATAGGTTCATTATTGCGGGATCCATTGCATTTGTTTCAATATTCGTAATTAACACAGCAGTATTATACGGCGAAATTGTCCCGCAAAAACTGATGGTTTTATTTTTATCCATCTCATACTCCTTTATGCCAGCAGCCCTTTTAGTTATCAGCAACATACTTATGTCATACAAATTAATTCATAGACCAAATCTCGGTCAACATAACCAACACAATACGCAATCAAAGGATACTATACGGCTCGTCATCAGTATAAATGTGATATTTATATCTACAACGGTTCCTGTTGCGATTATTGTGAACGTAGACGAGTATAACCCAATTCAGATATCCTTTCTAATTGCAGATTTTATCGCATGCTTAAACAACAGTTTAAATTTCCTTGTATATGTGTGCATTAGTAAGCAATTCAGATACAAAACAAAGAAAATATGTTCTAGACAGAAGTGAAGTTATAGCAACGAATTTCTGATCGCATTAAAAATCAAAAGAATGAATTATTTTTAAATGAATCACAATGACTTATGAGGTTAACAAAGTAAACCAAAAGCCATTTATAGAGAATATACTGCAAAAAATGTTAAAATATGGATTTGTAATTGAAGATAACAATAATGTTTCTTTCTTTGGCAAACGTGCTTATATTGACGTACGAGCGGGGTAGTTTATTTAAATACCTGTGGGTAGTGGTTCCACCACTGTCATTTATAGAGGGTTTTTAGAGGAGGAATGTGATCATACATTGGGGGAGAGCCTAGGTTTTGACGATAATCAGCTGAACAGTCTGTACCAACGCACATTCGGATCAAAGATCCTGGATACTTTGCAGAAGTCTTTCACATGGCAGTGTTACTGCAGAGCCTTACCTGTCCGAGATAAACTCTCAACGCACGGTGGCCGAGACACTCCGATCTGTCCAAGATGTGAGCGGGACAAGAAAAACGTCTTGCACGCTATTGTTCACTGCCCCGAAGTGTCTAACCTGTGGGTTTATGCCGAACAACTGATGTCAGGTGGAGGAAGCTGTCGATTGAATCTATAGTGAAAATTAACCCACCTGATTTCTTAACGAAACAAGGTAAGAATTATTTTCTCTATTTTGTAGCAACTGCGAGAGAGAATATATGGAGGACAAGAATGAAAGGAATGAAGTCAGGCACATTCATCTCTGGCCCTAATCTGGTGAATTTTTTCACCTTTCACCTAAAAAGGCAAATTGGGCTGGAGAGATGTTTCACTGAAGACATGTTTAGAAAAAGATGGAAGAATGTTGCACGAATATTGGGCATGAAAGGCCCCGGGAGAATGCGATATAGTTTACAAACCCATGTCGGTGGTAAGGCAGGTTTCGTGAGGTCCGTTATAAACCTGCCTCTACTCCATCTGTTATGTCTTATTGTGTCCTATCATCATCCGTATTATATATAATGTATTTAGAATTTTTAAAAGGACCACAATCGCATTTCATGTAAAATCATTCGATTTCATTGTGCAGTCCCTTGTATGTATGTCCTTATGGATAATAAAAAATTGAGAAACGTTAGCACGCCGGCGAAATGCTTATCGGTATTTCGTCCGTCTTTACGTTCTGAGTTCAAATTCCGCCCAGGTCGACTTTGCCTTTCATCCTTTCGGGGTCGATAAATTAAGTATCAGTAGCTTTCTAGGGTCGATCTAAACGACTGGCCCCTCACACGAAATTTTAGGCCTGGTGCCTAAAGTGGAAATGAATATTTGGTCATAGATAACGAAGAGCCAATTTGATTACTGCAAATAAGCCATGAAATTACCACAACAGCCGAAAAATGCTTTCATTTTGTGAATCACCCATTTCAGTCTTCAAATGCATATACATTTGCAGTAATAATTAGGACACATTAAGGCAGTGAGACTGCAGAAAATTTAGAAAGCCGAGCGAAAGGTTTAGCATTATTTCTTCTGCCTTTAATTTGTGAGTCCAAGTGTCACTGAGACTCACTTTCCTGTCATCCTTTTGGGGTCGATAAAAGTATGTAATACGGGCGATGTAATCCATTTACCTTTCCACCTGAAATTGTTGGCCTCGGACCAAAATTTGGAATCAATAATAACGACACGTTCAAACATTCGCAGAAAAAATTGTTTAGATATTTTTAAACATGAAAGCAGCGAGCTGAATGAATCATTACAGACATGGGGAGGAGACACAACATTCTTTGCATCTTCTTGTCCGTCTTTATGGTCTAAGTTACAATTACACCAAGATCGAATTTACTTTCCGTCCATTGAGGACTATAAAATAAATGCCAGTTGTGTCATGGGGGTCGATGGAATCGACTAAACCAAATGTGCTGATCTTGCCCCAAAATTTCAAAGCAGTATTTTAAAACAGTTATGATTGTGGAATAAATGCCGATAAAAGAATATTTCTTGATTTTCTTTTAATATACATTTGATGTATATTTATCTCGTCTTGTTCGTTGTTAACATAACGTTTCGGCTGATATATTCTGCAGCCTTCTTAAGGTATCATGGGGAGATCTCGAATCTGGATTCTCATTCCTAAGGTATGTTTCGATATTATTATTATTGGAGGCGCAGTGGCTCAGCGGTTAGGGCAGCGGACTCGCGGTTTCAATTCCAAGGCCGGGCGCTTTGAGTGTTTATTGAGCGAAAACACCTAAAGCTCCACGAGGGGTTGGTGGCCATCCCTGCGGTACTCTTTCGCCACAACTTTCTCTCACTCTTTCTTCTGTTGGCCTGCTCGCTTAGCCTGCAGAATGGCGTCATTTGAAGACTAAAACAATGCGAAGCGCATTGTGACCAGCGATGTGTAGTAACATCTGATAGCCTGGTCGGTCACGGTGATCACGGTGACTATTATTATTATTAAGGTCACTGCTATCTAGTTGTACTTAGGCGCTGAGGGATCTTGCCTCACTTGTCAGTCATTAAGATAATGATTGGCCTTAAGTCCCATTTCTAGCAATGCTGTTACTAACTAGTGCTCTCAGTCAATTTAGTGACGCATGTATATATATATATATATATATAGTGAATGGAATAAATGGAGTGTGAACGAAGATTGTACAGAATACCTTTTATTACATTCTACACATGTTTCGAAGGCTACAAATTTCCAAATTCTGTTTAAATAAGGGTACCATATTGCGGCTTTGTCTTCAGGAAAAAAAAACAGGAATTCCGTTGACATGACAAAACAAAACAGAGGCACAGTAATTCGAACGAAGATGCTCCTTAGGAGCCCATGGCTGAACTGTTTATCAGGAGCATCTTCGTTCGAATTGCTGTGCCTCTGTTTTGTTTTGTCCTGTCAACGGAATTCCTGTTTTTTTTTCCTGAAGAGAAAGCCGCAATATGGTACCCTTATTTAAACAGAATTTGGAAATTTGTAGCCTTCGAAACATGTGTAGAATGTAATAAAAGGTATTCTGTACAATCTTCGTTCAACTCCATTTATTCCATTCACTAATAATATTAAACTTCAATTATCCGCTCCAACGCACGGTTGCAACACCAAATGGTCTTATCTTATCTCCAACCGTGCTGTTTTCCGCTGTGATTTTTGCTACCCAGGTATCGGTTAAACCTTTGAATAATCTGTTACAAGAAAATTCATCTTTCTATTTCAACAAATATATATATATATAAATTATGAATGGTGTTCAGTCAACCATGATCTTTATTTCCTGGCCTGACAGCCGACCGCCTACACCTCTTATGTTCATCTCCTATGTTCCGGCCTTAAGGCTTTCATTTTATACACGCAGCTCAATTTCATTCGTCCTCAGACAAACGAAACCCGTTCTTAAGATCTTGTTTGTATTTGTAATTGTGTAAAATGTTCTCCGTTTTTTGTCTTTGTTGTCAGAAACTTTCACTTGCTTTCTTACAAACATTTTTAATGCTCTTAGCATAGAATTTTCTGGGGTGAACTAGAGCGAACAGTCTGAAGTGTAACTGCTCGAAACTGTAATGACATTTGGTAACTTGACTGACGAAAGAAAGCCACGAATGACCCCCTCCTTTCCTGTCCCTCTAACTGTTGTTTTTTCCTGTCTGCCTTTGTATCCTCTATCTGTCCGGATGTTTTATTGTCCTCTAGTGCGTTTTTATTCCATTTCTTATATTCATAAATACATATAGCGGCGTACGTACACACCTGTGCTCACCTTATAGTAAGCATGTATCAAAATTTTGTACGATTCTTTTATTCTGTCTCTTACTCCCTGTCATACTTTCCTTCTCTTTTCTTTTTCCCACCCACACTCTCTTTTATCTAGGCCCTCTCATTCTTAACCCCTTCTTTTCCTCCTCGTTTATCTTTCCTGTACCTTTCTCTTTGTGTCTTTGATATTTTTAATCCTTCAAACCCTCTCTCCTCCTTCCACATGATCTTTGTTTCTTCGCCTGACTGCCGACCGCCAACACCTCTTACGTTCGTGTCTTAAAGAGTCATCTTTGGAATATCATAGTACGTGAAATGCAATTTGTCTAGGGCGTATGTACATAGCTAATCCTTTTCAGAATACTGTTTAAGATATTCTGAGTGTTACGCAACACATAACTAATGGATGGAATCGATAAAAAATATGAATTTATAAAACTTACTCATGTTACATTCTATTTATGCTTTTTTTATAATAAACTATCATGTTTTCATAATATATAATATTATCGTGATCAGATTTATGATAAAATAAATATATACAAATTATAAAATGAATTAACAAAATAGACAAGACGCTGCTATTTCTACTTCGCGGATTTTCACCTATCGCGGGGCGGCGTTTTGGAGCATAACACCCGCGATAGTCGAAGGATTACCGTAATTCGAAACACTTTATACAGGCCATGTAACAAGTTCGTAATCAACAATCTGATCTGGCAACCTGATAAAGGAATATAAATTATGAATTATAATCCGAAACCAAACTCTTTCCTACTTGAAGGCATGTTATTTAGAAACCGTAGGCGAAATATCATATTAAGAAATTAGCACTTCTATTGAGATGTTTTACTTTAAGAGCAAGCGACCTACTTTCCAATTTTTTTTTTATCACACGGATAGTGCAACTGTCCTCTTTGTTAAAAAAACATTTGCATTTTAATTTAAAATGTGCGCTGGCAGAGAATACTGAAACTCTTAATGAATGATTTTGTAAGTGTGTTAAATATATTATAATTTGAGACATTATTCTGTGTTTTTATCAGTTTAGACATGTTTCTCCTTTTATGTATATCCAGTCCATTTCTAGTTGAGTTCACCTAAGAGAAAATCCTTTTCTTACCAACACATTTTGTGTCTTGTTTCTTTGATATCATGCACACTACACAAATATATATGTACGTACAGAAAAAGTATTCTAATATTATCAACGCAGGGTTAAGTTTGAGAAATATGTGCTACTATTTATAATTAATGTGAGTATAAAGGTTACAGCATTCCACGCTAAGTCATGAAATTTGGTTATCTCCTTAGCGTATCTAAAACAATGATTAGACACTAATTTCATACATTGTGAAAATAACAATCAAAAGTGTAAGCTTAAGTAACAAAACGTTTCACAACTGTCCGTTTAAAGTGAATCGCAATTACGGTCGCAAACATTGTGCTATCTGCTGAATATCATGTACTTGAATATTTTCTAAAATACGCTCTTCTAGTTTATCGTAGTCTCATTTCAGGTTTCCCTCTCTCTTTCTGTTTTACTTATGCTGGAGTATTAACTGATCCAAAACAACTTTGAGTGAAAGTTACATACAGCAGTTTCAACAGTAATCCTATTTTAGTTATAGATTCCAAAAGAAAATATTGCTATCTAACGGAAGAAACTGTAAAACAGTGCTACATATTAATCTTTACTCTCTTACTTATGTCAGTCATTTGACTGTAACCATGCAGGATCACCGCCTTTAGTTGAGCAAATTGACCCCAGGACTAATTCTTTGTAGGCCTAGTACATATTCTACCTATCTCTTTTGCCGAACCGCTAAGTTACGGGGAGGTAAACACACCGGCATCGGTTGTCAAGCGATGCTGGAGGGACAAACACAAACATATACACACATATACACACACAACACACACACACACACATATATATATATATAATATATATATATATATATATAATATATATATATATATTATATATATATATATATATATATATATATACATATATACGACGGGCTTCTTTCAGTTTCCGTCTACAAAATCCATATACAAGGCTCTGGTCGCAGTGGGACTGAATTCGGGACCATGTGGTTGGTAAGAAAGCTACTTACCACACAGCCACTACTACGCCTATTGTTGATAAACAGGAAGAAAAAGTGAGAGAAAGTTGTGGTGAAAGATAATAGGTAAGATTTTATCATAAATCACCTACAAGTAAGTAACGGGACAAAATACAGTGCATCTCTATATAAGAACATTATTCCTTCCACAACCTTCTTCAATGATTAAATTATTTCGTACAAATACATATAAAAGGGGATAATCCGTTCCCAGCCACACACAAACTCCATATAAAAACATGATATAATATTGCCTTTTGTTCATCAATAGCTAATACATCAATATATACATATATGTATATCTGTATGGGTGTATGTCGTTTTTTTTTTAATTTGTCTTCTTTCGGTAAATCTATAGTTAATGTTTTTGACAAAATATTTCTGAAAAACATTTACTAAATAAAATATATTTTATATGAAGAATTCAAATTAACTGGTGTGGTTAAATTCTATATTTAATTAATACAAAAATCTAAGCAACAACACAAATAGTTAAGTATCATATATATTCTTTTGTACTCTCGGCACAAGGCCCGAAATTATTTTTTTTGGGGGGGGTGGAGGGGGCAATCAATTAGAACGACCCTAGTATGCAGCTGATACTTAATTTCATCGATCCCGAAATGATGAAAGTCAAATTCGACCTCGGCAGAATTGGAACTCAGAACGTAAAGTCAGACAAAATACCACAAGTCATTTCGCTCGGCGTGCTAACGTTTCCTATTTCTTTACTGCCCACAAAGGGCTACATTCAGAAGGGACAAACAAGGACAGACAAACGGATTAAATCGATTATAACGAGCCTAGTGGGTAACTGGTACTTAGTTAATCGAAAGGTTGAAAGGCAAAGTCGATCTCGGCGGAATTTGAACTCAGAACGTAACGGCAGACGAAATACCGCTAATCAGTTCACTCGGCATGCTAATGGTTCTTATTTCTCTACTGCCCACAAGGGGCTACACACAGCAGGGACAAACAAGGGCAGACAAACGGATTAAAACGATTATATAGCGAGCCCAGTGCGTTACTGGCACATATTTAATCAACCCCGTAAGGATGAAAGGCAAAGTCGACCTCAGCGGAATTTAAACTTACCACGTAGCGGCAGACGAAATACGCATTTCTTTACTACCCACAAGGGGCTAAACACAGAGGGGACAAACAAGGACAGACAAACGGATTAAGTCGATTATATCGACCCCAGTGCGTAACTGGTACTTAATTGATAGACCCCGAAAGGATGAATGGCAAAGTCGACCTCGACGGAGTTTGAACTCAGTACGTAGCGCCAGAGGAAATACCTATTCCTTTATTACCCACAAGGGGCTAAACACAGAGGGAACAAACAAGGACAGACATAGGTATTAAGTCGATTACATCGACCCCAGTTCGTAACTGGTACTTAATTTATCGACCCCGAAAGGATGAAAGGCAAAGTCGACCTCGGCGGAATTTGAACTCACAAAGTAACGCAGACGAAATACCGCTAAGCATTTCGCCCGGCATGCTAACGTTTCTGCCAGCTCGCCGCCTTATGCGTTATATATATATTAAAATGCAGCTCATGGAGTAAAGAAATATATATATTACAATGCAGCTCATGGAAAAGAAAGATAACTCATAGAAATTAAGTAATATTTCAACTAATACAATTTTTACAATTTTTTGAAGTGGTTATTACAGTCTTGGCACCGAATTATATTTTTTAATTAGATTTTTGCTATATTGTCTTAAATATGTTAATTCCAACTTAACTGTTTGATTATTTATGCAGATGTTATCTTTCAGCAAATGACACCAGTAATGTGTTTTATGTAAATATGTTAATTTTCCAATCCTGCTCAGCTCACAGAGCAGTAAATCCGATCTAATGACGAACTCATCTTAATGCCGCCATCTGGGCGAAATAAAGGAATTAATTAGATTAAACTCAGTCACACGGAAAATTCAAACGAGTAAGTAACAGTTTAGTGCCTACTTTTAAATATAATTTGTCCTTTATTCATTTCAAACCCTTGGAGAATGTAGTTGAACAAACTGACCCCGGTACATGAACGCCCTGGTGCACGTAGAGTATGCATAATATGCATGAGTATGCATGTATATATATATATGTATATCTATTCTTGTACGTGTATGTCTGAGTGTGAGTTTCTGTGTGTGTTTTTGTGTGTGAATGCATATATATATATGTTCAAATGTATATAGATATATGTGCATATGTATATGTATATGTATATATATATATATATATATATATATAATATATATATATATATATATATATAATAAAATCAATTAAGATTCAAGTCAATTCTAATGAATTCACTTGAATATGGTACTTAACTTAGATGCACCAGAAAACTATATGGTGTTAACCAATACAGTAGTGTGGGGTGATTATAAACGAGAAAAGAAGCAACAAGAATGGATTAGTTTTAGTACAATTGTTTCATACAAAGACAGGCTTTATTAAAGATAAAAGTGTCCCGTACTCATCAGCTAAAATACATATGAGTTATATATGTATATATGCATATATATATATACATATATATTTATATCTATATGCATACATATATGTATAGATGCATATACATGTACATATGTATATAAATGTATATATATATATATATGTATGTACGAGCAAAACGCCCTCCCCTTCGTCCAATGGTCGAGGCTGAGTTGTCAAACATTTAAACTAAATTTTCTCAAAACAGCTTATCCGACCATCCCATAGACCTCCTGTTTTAACCTGAATTTGAGACACCAGGAAAAGAAGAAATATAGATGGACTTTTTTCTATTCCAAAGAAAAAGATTTTATTCATAAATATGCAACCGAAGAGTTTAAACACCAGTAATAATAACGCTGCTGACTGGGAGAGCACAAACATGGTTTAAACAGTAAGCTTGACAGGAAAGAAACGTACATTTAAGCAGTACAAAAACATCAAAAAATGGAAGGTGCATTTATGTACAGGTTGACGGAAGGAAAGCAGGACAAAAACGGCTTTATCGATGGCATTCTGACCTATACAGTTTGGTCAATGGATTCTTGAGTGTCAACTGCATCGGTATACAAACATATATAAGGATATTCAGTTGTGTTATGCAATTTAGAAAAGATGTGATTTGGAATGAAATAGAATATTCATAACGTCGCATGCTTTTAACGATTATATTTGAAAATGGTAATAATGACTTGTATTGATTCAAAATTTACTGTAACATCGCACCTACACTTATCACGATAATATATATATATATATATATATATATATATATAAAAGGGGTTAGTAAACGCATATAGGATCCACTTGTTAATTAATTTCGTTGGGATTTGCCTCATATTCTTCCTGTCGACATTATTTTACACCTGTTTTTCTTCCCCCTCCTCATCGTCATCGTTATCATCATCATTATGACTACCATCATCATCACCATCGTCATCATCATCATCATTGTAATCTTTAATTGCCACTGATACTCTAAATATGTCATGACATCAACAATATAATGTACCCAATGACTTCGCTTGGCATGTAACTAAAATTGAATGTCGATCTTTAAGTCATACTTTTGACGTATTTAAAATAGTGGATTGGATTTCTAAGACATTTGTCAATGAATTTCTTAGATTACTTTACTACCTAGTTCAATGGTTTCCAACAGCTGCTACAAACCCTTAATTTAAATGAGTTCTCCCACGGATTCCTCATAATACGCTTATCCTTATATATATATATATATATAATATATATATATATATATATATATATATATATATATATTTCGTTTTGGGATTTGAGTTGCAAGATTCTTTATATTAGTTCGTGTGTTGAAGTATATTCTGTTGTGTCTTTTTCTTTTTGCACCTTAAAATGTAACACACTCATCGGTCGAATTTCCACTTATTTCTTATTTTTATTTTCCTAAACTTTTCGTTGCGTGTTGCAACCTAGGCAACGTAAGGCACAAAAAAGCTCTCCCCAGACACAACTGTATATATATATATATATATATATATATATATATATATATATATATATATATGTATGTATGTATGTGCGTGTGTAGATAGACAGATAGATAGATAGATAGATAGATAGATAGATAGATAGATAGATAGATAGATATATATAGATAGATATACACATATGTTAGAAGTAAATACACCCCGCCCCCCAATGCATAATTTTTTTGTTTATCCTAACTTGTAAAGGTTTTTTATTAATTGACATTATATATGTTTCAGATACTATAGGTGACTGCTTAATACTGTCATGTGCAAAAGAAGCCTTGTAACTGTCTGAATTTCAAAGGGGCCGTATTGTGGGTCATTCTAAAGGTGGATATAGTCAGCGTAAAATCGCAGAAAACCTTGGGATCCCGCTTTCTACATTTAACGGAGTGATTGTGCAATTCACCAAAGAGTGGAA
The DNA here is from genome assembly GCF_006345805.1 of Octopus sinensis. Taxonomy (NCBI): domain Eukaryota; kingdom Metazoa; phylum Mollusca; class Cephalopoda; order Octopoda; family Octopodidae; genus Octopus; species Octopus sinensis. Next base: position 61,318,536 of record NC_043002.1, on the reverse strand, counting down.
GGAGCTCGCATCACCTTGTTCAGATCACCCAAGGCCCTCTGACAGGACCCTTCCCTTTACTAAGGGAAGTGTGGAGGATAATCCTTGTTGCAAGACCTCTGGCATAGCAGAGCGAGTTGATGTCATGTATCTCCGCAAACTTGGTTACTATAGCAGAGCAGGGAGAAGGAAGCCACATCTTTGACTAGCCAATATGAAGCGGAACAAATATTGGGCCAGTGAGATGGTGGGGAGGCCATTAGCATTTTGGGACACTGTTATATTCTCTGATGAGTCCAGTTTTGCTGTATTCATAACGGTGGTCGATTGTGGGTTTGGAGACTCTGTGATCAAGAATTTGATGTGAAATGATTGCAACCAGCAATGAAATACAGCAGCTACTTTGTTATGGTCTGGAGAACAATTTAGAGCAATGGCTGATCAGAGCTGATGGAGTGAGAGGAAAAGATAAATTCAAATAAATATGTGTCCATATTACAGTAAGAACTCCTTCCAAACTTCGCCAATGGTGAAATTATTAAAGAAGACTTTCTATTTATGGAAGATAGAATTCCTTGTCACAAGGTTAAAATGACGCAAGATTTGTTGGAAAAGAATGGCATTGGAAAGTTTCAAAAGCCAAGCCAGTCTCCAGATAAGAACCCTATAGATCACCTCTGGGGCATAATGGAAAGGACATTTCATAAACAGAAGAAAGCATCTTCAAAGCCTGATCTTTTGAGAGTATTGCATGAAACTTAGCAAGAAATTCCGCGAGAGAATATTCACCATCTGATCAGTGACATACCGCATAGGGCCCTTGCATTGAAAAATGCAAAGAGCATGTCTACTAAATAGTGAATTATCACATTTTAACAACTAATAAGTAATTTGAATATATTATTTCAGATTTAAATAAATTTTAATGATTATAATGGGGTATATTTACTTCTTTCATGTTTGTGTATATATACATATATATTTATAGTAGGTTTTTTTAAAACTTCAAATATTACTTTATTGGATACAGCATACCATGTTTATTCCATACAATAATGTTATCCTGAAATAACAGTTGCGGTTCTATTGATAACATCCCAAATTTGTAGTAATAATATGATATATATATTATATATATATATATATATATCCGAAATTGTGAATTAAGTTTACGGATCCCCAGTACTACCTATGTGCATCACCGGGTGGGCGCAGACCCCAGGTTGGGAAACGCTGCTTTAGTTAATGAACTGAGGAACAAGGAAATATGTATCAAGGAAATTATGTACATAATACAAAGTAAATTTCGTGAAATTAAATACTGAATATACCGATTTCTAGCGTAAATCTATCACTCTAGTGATTGTGCATGTGGTATTTATTTCATTGAAGCAGGGATTAGAAATTAGAAGAGACAAAAATGCTTCAGAAAAGTTTGAAGGAAATATCGAAAATCAAATGGAATTCTTACAATATTTCTCAAGCTACCCTGTTTACATTTCCTTTCATTTTACTTCTTCTCACCCACATTGTTATTTTCAATCGTTCCGACTTGAAGCAAGGTAAGATACCTACGCTGCAGAACGAGTGAAATTCCACCCTGATTCATAAGAAGGGTAATAAAAGATCTAAGAAACAATCGCCTCATATGCCTCATATCACATCTTTTATTCTTTTTTTTGTGTCAATCATTTGACTGCGGCCATGTTGGAGCACCACCTTTAGTCGAGCAAGTCGACCCCAGGACTTATTCTTTGTAAGCCTAATACTTATTCTATCGGCCTCTTTTGCCGAACCTCTAAGTTACGGAGACGTAAACACACCAGCATCAGTTACCAAGCGACGTTCGGGAGACAAAGACAAACACCACCACCCAAAAAACCACCCCTTCCCCCATATATATATACATATATATATATATACATGCATACATACGGCCGGCTTCTTTCATCACTCACAATTCTTTGGTCGGCCCGAGGCTATAGTAGAAGACACTTGCCCAAAGTGCCACGCGGTGGGACTGAACCCTGAACCATAATGCTAGTAAGCAAGCGACTTACCACACAGCCACTCGCAAACTTTTTACGAGCGTCATAGACACCAGTCACTCGAAAACACTCGATAACCAGTAACGGAAGAGGCAAGCAACTTTTCCTATAAACCTACAGTACGATCGATCACAGCCGACAAACCAACTGAAACAATACAAATTTCCGCTGCGTATGGCTTTCGACAGCGTTGATATGAACGGAGTGATGGAATCTGTCAAAGTACAAGGAGACGTGTCTTAGAGATAGGAAACCTTGATCCACTACTGATATAGCTGGGTCAATGCCATCGGTAAGAGTTCCAACTAAAAAACAGCGACGAAGAAGGAGATACCTGGTTTCTAAGCGCTTAATCTTACGTCTAGAAATGGTTATAAGAGAATTTGACTGGCTAGGTGGCGTGGGGACAACGCTGGTCAAGTAGCACACCACCGATTCCCACATCGCATCTTACTAAATGCACAGATCACCTGTATTCCATGCTGATAAAGCTGCATAACCAAAGCCCCTCACGTTGTCTGATAAGGAGCAATATGAAAGCAAACAGCATTCGATCTGATACCAAGCACAAGGCGGAAGCAAATGGAAAGAAAACAAATCGGGGAGGGGAGGTAGTAACATGTAAAGGGGTACGTCAACTTGGAACACACAACGAATATACGCCGAGAGACAAATGTACATTGGTATAACACACACGTGCAAACACACACACACACATACACACATACACACACATATATATATGTATGTATGTATGTATGTATTATATATATATATATATTTAAATACTGTTATATAATTATAGGTATATACATACGTTGTGTTGAACAGTTACTCTCTAAACATTCTTTCCTCCATCCATTTTCCCCTCTCAATCCTTTCTGTCGAAGGGCGTAAGTTCGAAACGATCAAGAATGTTTCATTCTTCTCAAGCGTCAAACTAATACACCTGCCTGTTGCACCTTACTTATCAACCACATGGTTCCGGGTTCAGTCCCACTGCGTAGCGCCTTGGGAAAAGTGTCTTTTACTATAGCCTCGGGCCGACCAAAGCCTTTTGAGTGGATTTGGTAGATGGAAATTGAAAGAAGCCCGTCGTTTATATATATATATATATATATATATAATTTTATATATATAATATATATGTGTGTTTGTGTGTGTGTGTGTGTGTATGTATGTATGTATGTGTGTGTGTGAGTGTTTGTGTTTGTAACTGTGTTTGTCCACCACCATCGCTTGACAACCGATGCTGTTGTGTTTGCATCCCCGTAGCTTAGCGGTTCGGTAATAAAATCCCGTTAGAATAAGTTCTAGGCTTAGAAAAATTCCTGGTGTCGATTTGTGCGACTAAAGGTGGTGCTCCAGCATGGCCGCAGTCAAATGACTGAAACAATTAAAAGAATAAACGAATAAAAGAATATGCATATATATATATGTATATGCGTTTATATAAGTAATATATTATTATATATATTTATAATTAATCAATATAGGGTTGCAGAAAAAAATTTTGTAGAATTCTTTTGCCACCAGCGGCCTAGTGGGAAAAAATTAAATAGTCATAGACCATTTTTAAGTTCAACATCAACAATCAAGGAACGGCCATGATAGGCCATTCACCCACTATAAATAACAGCCAGCTTCAACCGCAAATAAAGATTAATCCGAAACAGGAGAAATTTAAAAAACATTTACCCTGTATTTCTTGTACGATGCACCGTTTCATCTGCTGTTTAATGGTAAACTAACCTGATTAAATTAAATCAAGCCAATCTTCCATAGGCCCTCAGATTCTTCAGCAAGAAATAGCCAAGTCGGAACAGATATTTTCACGAGGCATTTCAAACCCTGCCAAGGTAATATCTGACCTAAAATTTTCAAATCGTCGCACTCGCGCCAAATTTATCGGCAGCAAATAAATATAAGCCGTCGATTCCATTACGGAATTAACCAGAAAATTCATAATTAATCAATATAGGGTGGCCGAAAAAAATTTTGTAGAATTCTTTTTGCCACCAGCGGCCTAGTGGGAAAAAATTAAATAGTCATAGACCATTTTTAAGTTCAACATCAACAATCAAGGAACGGCCATGATAGGCCATTCACCCAAATTTGGCGCGAGTGCGACGATTTGAAAATTTTAGGTCAGACATTACCTTGGCAGGGTTTGAAATGCCTCGTGAAAATATCTGTTCCGACTTGGCTATTTCTTTCTGAAGAATCTGAGGGCCTATGGAAGATTGGCTTGATTTAATTTAATCAGGTTAGTTTACCATTAAACAGCAGATGAAACGGTGCATCGTACAAGAAATTACAGGGTAAATGTTTTTTAAATTTTCTCCTGTTTACGGAATTAATCTTTATTTGCGGTTGAAGCTTTGGCTGTTATTTCTAGTGGGTGAATGGCCTATCATGGCCGTTCCTTGATTGTTGATGTTGAACTTAAAAATGGTCTATGACTATTTAATTTTTTCCCACTAGGCCGCTGGTGGCAAAAAGAATTCTACAAAATTTTTTTCGGCCACCCTATATTGATTAATTATGAATTTTCCGGTTAATTCCGTAATGGAATCGACGGCTTATATTTATTTGCTGCCGATAAATTTGGCGCGAGTGCGACGATTTGAAAATTTTAGGTCAGATATTACCTTGGCAGGGTTTGAAATGCCTCGTGAAATATCTGTTCCGACTTGGCTATTTCTTGCTGAAGAATCTGAGGGCCTATGGAAGATTGGCTTGATTTAATTTAATCAGCTTAGTTTACCATTAAACAGCAGATGAAACGGTGCATCGTACAAGAAATTACAGGGTAAATGTTTTTTTAAATTTTCTCCTGTTTACGGAATTAATCTTTATTTGCGGTTGAAGCTTTGGCTGTTATTTCTAGTGGGTGAATGGCCTATCATGGCCGTTCCTTGATTGTTGATGTTGAACTTAAAAATGGTCTATGACTATTTAATTTTTTCCCACTAGGCCGCTGGTGGCAAAAAGAATTCTACAAAATTTTTTTCGGCCACCCTATATTGATTAATTATGAATTTTCTGGTTAATTCCGTAATGGAATCGACGGTTATATTTATTTGCTGCCGATAAATTTGGCGCGAATGCGACGATTTGAAAATTTTAGGTCAGATATTACCTTGGCAGGGTTTGAAATGCCTCGTGAAAATATCTGTTCCGACTTGGCTATTTCTTGCTGAAGAATCTGAGGGCCTATGGAAGATTGGCTTGATTTAATTTAATCAGGTTAGTTTACCATTAACAGCAGATGAAACGGTGCATCGTACAAGAAATTACAGGGTAAATGTTTTTTAAATTTTCTCCTGTTTACGGAATTAATCTTTATTTGCGGTTGAAGCTTTGGCTGTTATTTCTAGTGGGTGAATGGCCTATCATGGCCGTTCCTTGATTGTTGATATATATATATATATATATATATACCTATATATGTGTGTGTGTGTGTATAATGTAGAGTATGATTTTCTTTAGAAATGTCGCTACCGGTGGTCTAGGATCTATAAAAATATCAATAGACAACGTATTCTAAATATAAAATGGTGTACATTTAAGCACAAGAGAAAGCTGTCTTCATGTGGCAGTTTTTACACGCTAGTAATCAAAGCTACCTAGATTACTCTTAACTATGTGGTTTTAGTGTTTTGACTACTTCTAGCGTGTAAAAACTGCCTGTTCAAGGCAGTTCTCTCTTATGTTTAAGTATACATATATATATAATCCGTGCTGCATCCGTGTTCCATATATATATACAACACGGATGCAGCACGGATTTTTGTCAGTGAACAGGTCGCGGTCTTAAAGTGACGAAAATATTTTAACAAATTAAACTTAAATGTTGAAATGAATCGAACGACTTTTGTGTGTTTCTTGAATGACTTACAAACGCCTTCCACGCTGCAATCGTTTTCGTTTCAGCACACGATCTCAGATCAAATCACTTGCTATGCAAGTACATCTCCGTAATATATATATATATATATATATATAATATATATATATATATATATATATATATATACATATAAATATATACATATACATATATATATATATATATAGATATATATATATATATAGATATATATATATATATATATATATATATATATATATACATATATATTCATATATATATATATATATAACATATATATATACACACATATATCTATACATATATATATATATATATATACATATATATATACATATATATTCATATATTATATATATATATATATACATATATATATACATACATATATATATATATATATACATATATATATATTATATATATATATATATATATATATATATAAAATTCAGTTTTGGGGACTAATATATATGCACGTATTCTATTTCAGATAATACATAAAAAACCTAATGGGTATACCTGAAATTAAACTCATAGTGTCCGTTTGTACATCTCGAAATGATACTTAAAGGACATAATCATTATTACCAGCAGGGTATATACAATTTTTTATATTATCTGAAATAGTATACCCGCATATCTATTAATCCCAAATACGGATTATAATTGACTTTTATTAGATACTTTCTATATTTCTAGATTAATATATAAATATATGATAAAATAAGACTCCAAGGTACGATATGCTGATGCATGTAATACTGAAGTGTTGTATATATGTAATATATGTATATATGTATGCACAAACATATAGATGTATATATATGTGTATATGCATATATATATATAAATATATATATACATATATAAATATATATGTATATATGTACATACATATATATACATATATATATTTATACATATATATATGTATATATATATATGTATACATATATTATATATATATACATATACACTCACACACACACATACACGCATACACACACACACACATATATATATATATATGTATGTATATGTATCTATTACATGTTCCAAATTGTGTAATTCATTATTGATTTAATTACTTGCAATTAACTCAACATTTCTTCCACAGAGCATATTGTTTTCTATTGTTAATTTTCCTCCTCCATCCAAAGGAAGCATTTCAACAATTAAAGATTTTATTTTCATGCATCATGGAATCCATCAAATTAAAATTATCCATATCCATGTCATTCAATCATTTCAATTCTTCATGTTAGCTGGTTTCTCCTTTGTAATTATGCAAATTATAGTAACACAAAATTACCCATATATAATTTCATGCATGTTGATATCTATGTCAAGAGATTGTATGTTATTTTGAGAATTTATACACACACATACACACAAGGACACGCTAATACACACACATGCTAATATCACATACATATTCACTTTCTTTTCCCGCACTATTTTCAGCTCAAGAGCATGGCGTTGCCAGCGAACCACCGTTAGCCTTATTATATTTACTATTTAAAACGGCTTCTGATATGTCGCACCTGATGACCGAGTGAATTTCATTTGGTGCCCTCATCTGCATTTGCTGCTTCCAGATAGGTTCGTCCGGAACTATTGACCAGAGGAGATTCAGATTTGCTTTGAAGACAACTACATCAACACGATGTATGTCTCTCGCTCTTTCTGGAAGGATAACGAAGAGCTGTAGATCCTTGATTCACAAGATGTTGCTGTATCTAGCCCTGTATCCTGAGGGCAATGTTGGGACCTTTAGCAATATGCACTAGTGTCCTGTTCTGGTGTTTACGCAATTTTTACTGCTAAAGTGAGGTACAAGTTCTTCCAAGAAGTTAACGATGCATATCACAGCATAACTCTACCGCTTTCGGCAAAGGGATGATATACATGCATATATACATACATCCATAATACATGCATCTATCCATCTATCCATCCATCCATCCATCCATCCATACATATATACATACATACATACATACATACATACATACATACATACATACATACATGCATACATACATACACACATACATAGATAGTTGAGGTGTGTTCTGTCAAGAATGTATTAGAGTACAAATACGGTTTCAAAGAAGCCATATTTACTTACGGAGACAGCGATAAAATATCGCCTGAGGAGATACTTATGGATCTTATTATACAGGTAAATCGTTGCCTAATCCAATTTAATTTGAATTTGAATTTAAATCCTGTATATATACGTAGATCTATATCTATCGAGTGAAGGCACGTGGTTTAATGGTTAGGTTGCTGGATTCATAGCTGTAGGAATGTGGTTTCGATTCCTGGACCGGACGATGTCTTGTGTTCCTGAGCAAAGCACTTCATTTCACGTTGCTCCAGTCCACTCAGCTGGCAAAAATGTGTAATCCTACGACCGACTGTCGTTCCGTCCAGGTGGGGATTTTATACGCCAGTGAAACCGGGAAACCGGCCTTTAGGAGCCTGGCATGGTTCCAGAAGGTAACATATGTATCTAAGTATTTGTAGCTATCATTAAAAAGCTGCTTAACCGTACTTACTCTACCCTTTCACACTTTTACTCTTTGCACATACACACACACATGCATACATACATATATATATATATATAATATATATATATATATATATATATATATATATATATGTATATATATGTATATGTATACGTAGCAATCAGATACAAAAGCAATACGAGTGTAACAGACGTCGATATTATTAGCTTCATGTTCAAAAAGGGAATGATCTTATGGCGTAAATGTCACGGAGGGAAAATATAACGTTTTGTGTATACTCTTTCGTTGGACACGTTGAGGAGAAACAATAGAGTGAGAGAAGGAGAGAGAGTCAAGTGACTGTTTAAAGGGAAAGAAGAAAAGTGTGGTTTTCACGTTTTATCATTTGCATTTTTTTTAAATTTTACAGTTTTGAAATATATTGGTATCTTCATGCGTTATGTAATCGTCAGGTTTATGTTGTGACAGTCACGTTCCACAATTGACAACTGTAGTGAAATTTTTAGATTTATCCTTCAAATACCCTTCGATCGTCCCCAGCAGGTTGAATCTTACGAACTGTATTTTCACCGATTCAGTACGTGGCTTAGATGTTACGGTGTAGTGAGCGCAGCAACTAAATTTTAACAATATTTCGACCAATCAGTATGTGGCTTAGATATCTCGGTTTAATGGGCGCGTCAAGGATTCTTTACTTTGCCCACACCTGATGGAATAGTCGTTTAGCTATATTTTGGAGTGTTGTGAACAGCATTCCTGTTTTCATTGGTTACTGTTGTGACTATGATAGAATACATTTCAGTCGAATCAGTGTTCATATGGTCATATTCTCTTTTATTCTCTTTTCTTCAGTAATGTGACTGCGGCCATTCTAGAGTAACGCCTTTAGTCGCGCAAATCGACCCCAGGACTTATTCTTTGGAAGCCTAGTACTTATTCTGTCGGTCTCTTTTGCCGAACCGCTAAATAACGGGGACGTAAACACACCAGCTTTGGTTGTCAAGCGATGTTGGGGAAATAGAGACATACAAACATATACACAGATCCATATATACACATATATACGACGGGCTTCTTTCAGTTTCCCTCTACCAAATCCACTCCCAAGGCTTTGGTCAGCCCGTGACTATAGTAGAAGACACTTGCTCAAGAGGCCACGCAGTGGGAATGAACTCGGAACCATGTGGTTGGTAAGTAAGCTACTTAACACACAGCCACTCCTGCGCCTGATCATATTTTTACCTTTCAGTCGAGTCATATTTTCATATGGTCATCCTCACCATCACCTTTATTATTGTTGTTATTAGTGGTGGTGGTTGCAGCAATAGTAACAGCAGTAGTACTTATTATTATTGTCGTATCTATACTATAATTGTCCATCTATAACAGGTTTTCAATTTATCAATAAAATTATTTTCTCTGACTTTCCTGTCGACTCACTTAAATTGTTTAGTTTTTAGATTGGGAATATTATAAACATTCTCTGACAACGTGTTGCTAGATGGTTACTTAAAGGGATCTGACGGACATCAAGGTCCTTAATTTGCAGTGGGTGCTCACGTGAACGTTCCACTAATGCATTCCCACTTTGACCAACGTATATCTCTTCACAGTTTGGTTATCGATGCGGTAAATTTAATTTCTGCTTTTACGGTTCTTAGTTGCATTTGTAAATATTCTTCTAGTTTTCATGTTCATATATTGACCAGTATGTATGAACTGACAGTCATCACATCGATTATCATTGCATTTAGACACAACGAACGATTTGTAATTTTTGCTTAGGTTAAACTTTGCTTTTGTTAATATGCATTTGAAGTTCTTCGAGTCCTTATTCTTAGAATGATAACTCGGTCTGTGGTTATATACTTTAATTCATTACTTTGAGCAGTGATCGACAAATTTGCTTTTGCAATGCTACGACCGTCAATGCATAAACCTGATGATTGCGCAACGCATGAAAGTACTAGTTTAGTTCAATATTGTAAAATTGGAAAAATTGCAAATAATAGTGCATAAAAACGAGACTGAGTTGCAATTTCATTTATTAGTATATACTTTCTTTTATTCTTTTACTTGTTTCAGTCATTTGACTGCGACCATGCTGGAGCACCACCTTTAGTGGAACAAATGGACCCCAGGACCTCTTTGTAAGCCTAGTACTTAGTCTATCGGACTCTGTTGCGGAACTGCTATGTGATGGGGACGTAAACACACCAACATCGGTTGTTAAGTGATGGTGGTGGGACAAATACAGACATAAATAAACATACACATAAATATATATACATATATACGACGGGCTTATTTCAGTTTCCGTCTACCAAATCTACTCACAAGGCTTTGGTCGGCCCGAGGCTATAGTAGAAGACACTTGACCAAAGTGCCACACAGAGGAATGAACTCGGAATCATGTGGTTGGGAAGCAAGCTTCTTACCACACACCCACTCCTGCGCCTATATTTTACTTTTACTCATATATATGTGTGTATGTGTGTGTTTGTGTGTGTGCGTGCGCGTGCGTGTTGCTTCCATACAACAGGGTTCCGGGTTCAGTCTCATTCCGTGCCACCATGGGCGAGGGTCTTGTACTATGGCCTCGGCTTGACGAAAGCCTCGTGAACGGATTTGGGAGATGGAAGCTGAAAGAATCCAGTTGTATATATATATATATATATATGTGTGTATATATATTTATTTCTGTTTTAGTGTCAGTGTATACTACCATACCCCATCACCGCTGGACAACCGGTGTTAGTGTGTTTACGTCCCTGCAACATAGCGATTCACCAAATCGACAGGATAACTTAGTACTAGGCATGAAAAATAAGTCATAAGTCCTGGGGTAGATTTGTTAAACTGAAAACCCGCTCATGATGGTGCTCCAGCATGACGGTAGTAAAATAATTGAAACAAATAATAGGCTAAAACGAACGAGATAACGTGAAATAATTTTGTTTTGTTCGGGTGGGGCGGGGTCTTCAGATCCCGAAGTGCATAGTATATGTGTGTGTGTATTTGTGTGTGTTTGTATGTGTGTGTATATTATCGAAGACGTCAAACTGGTTGCTTCAGCGATTTTGTTTTTGATTGATTTCTTTTTAATCAATTTCTCATAACACATTTTTATAGCGCAGTTACGTTGATCATGTAAAGGATGATGCCACCAACAGCTATCGACTTAAATGTGTGCGCATACGTACGTCTTTGCCCCCACTTCATCCCCTCCACCGCTTGAAAACCCGTGCTGGTGTGTCTCTCTCTATCCGCTCAGTCGAAGTCGACTCTCGGCCACTCGTTGGATCAGTGTCCTCCAGTCAGTTCTATCCTGGGCCGCTTCTTTCAGATTGGCTATGTCCATTCTGGTATCACTCTTGATGGTGTCAAGCCAGCGGGTTCTTGGTCGGCCTCTTCTTCTCTTGCCACTAACCATTCCGAGCATGATGTCCTTCTCCAAGGATTTTATCCGCATAATATGACCGAAATATGCCAATCTATGCTTGGTGATCCTAGCTTCTAGCGGCATTTTCGGCCCTATCTGCTTAAGAACTTCTCCATTGGTAAGCCTCGCTGTCCATGGAATCCGAAAATCCTTCTCCAACACCAAAGCTCGAATGCATTAATTCTCTTCTGGTCAGCTTTCTTTAGTGTCCAGGTCTGGTGTGTCTATGTCCTCGTAATTTTGCAGTTGAACAAAAGTGAACGATATAATAAGTTTCGGTCTTAAAAGAAATTAAGGACGACTCTAGTTTCGTTCAACTGAAATTCTCCCAGAATTTGTTCGAGTGTGGCGGCAGTATCATGACGGAAACAAACAAAAGATAAAAGATATACCTACATGTAAACGTATGCTGAAAATAGTTTCTTTCAGATCCGTATTCTTGTTATTAATTGTGAGATTAAATACCCTAGTTTTTGTTATACGTGCGTCTTATCTATTAATTCTTCTGCTCCCAAGCTAGTATCAAAAAACAAACATTGAAATGAATATATACGTTCCATTTTGATACACTAATTATTTCATTAAGTATATAAAAGAGAAATACAATCGGAATCGTGTTACTTTTACATGCGTATACTGACAACTGCTGTTTTTTTTTTAATTCCTAAAATACCTTATACAAGGTCAGTGAATGTGAGAAATTCACGTGCCTCGAAGATGATTCACCATGTTAAAAATACAAGACAAATATAGGTTGTAAAAATTCTGGTTTTGATTTTTTTCTAATATCACGATATTCAGTATGTGATTTATAGAAAACCTATGATTCTTACAGAATCATGGATTTCAGTATTCTTTTATTTTCAAAACAAAAAAAGACAAATAAATAGGTAATTAAGAATGAATAGAAGCTGTTCATTAATTGATTTTTCCTACTTATATGAGTGTTATTATCGTCCTAATTAGCTATGATAAACTTCTGCCTGGTAAATATTATCACAGTCTTTCTTTTCCCTCTTTTCCACGTGATGATAATGATCACTAACATCATCGACATCATCATCATCATCATCATCATCATCATTATGAATGTGCAATATGATCATCGTAATGATCGTATCAAAATTATACAGCAATATACCTCTTCTTTGCTTCTGATATTCGGCATAGTTATTTGACATTATCATCATAATCACCACCATCATCACCACAATCAACATCATCATCATCATCATCATCATCATCATCATCATCATCATTATCATCAGAACTGGCAACGTTCTCATATAGTCCTCCTCCTCCTTCTCCAGTATCAAATCATCATCTTTGCTGTGCTTCTTCTTCTCTACCCCATAATCACCACCGTCATTATTGTTACTCTCTTCCTCATCTTCGTCATCGCCACATCTTCCACATTATCATTACAATTGCCATCACCACCGTCGCCATCATCACCATCATCATCGTCGTCATCATCGTCGCTATCATTACCATCATCATCATCATCATCATCATCATCACTCATCTATATCGTCTGCTTCTCCACAGCTTATCTTGTAATGTATCATACTAATGAGATGTAGGGGCACCGTGTTCAGTTAAGCAATCACAATATACTGCAACGTATATTAAACGCTCTAATAAGACCACAGTGTATTCTCCCGTGTCCTTACAGCACCAGCTGCCAGGTTTGTGTTTTAATATGTAAAATTTGTAAATTCAATAGAGTACCACCGCTATATATAGTGTCTCATTAGACAATGAGTTCGTGTATGGTTAATGGGTTGCATGGGTGTTGACGAAGGAGCAAAACCTCCTGGAGTATGGTATATACTCCAATTATTCATTTTTCCTCGTCCATGTCATTGTTGTTTTCCTTAGGTGTTCAGAGATACAAAACTTCCAAACAAAATCAATGCTGCTTATAATTTCTGTGGAATATCTGCGGAGATGGAGGCGCAGGAGTGGCTGTGTGGTAAGTAGCTTGCTAACAAACCACAGTGTTCCAGGTTCAGTCCTACTCCGTTTACTACTTACCCTAAGGCCAACCAAGGACTTGTGAGCGGATTTGGTAAACGGAAACTGAAAGAAGCCCCCACACACACATATATATATATATATATATATGTATATATATATATACATATATACACATATATATGTGTATGTATGTATATATATATATATATATATATATATATGTATGTGTGTAGGTGTGTGCGTGTGTTTGTGAGTCTGCCACCCCATCGCTTGACAATGCTACTGCGTAAACATCCCCGTAACTTAGCAGTTCGTGAAAATGGGCCGATAAATTAAGTACTAAGCTTACAAAGAATAAATTCTAGGAACGATTTGCTCGACTAAAGGCCATACACCAGCATGGACGCAGTGAAATGACTGAAACAAATAAAAGAATAAAAGAAAAGAATTAATGAATAAAAAGATGACCTTATCACATGACTGACGAGCACTACTAACACAGTAGTACACTGTATCGACTTGTTTAATATACGGTGTAGTATATCACTGCTCCATAACGAACTGCTGTATCCCTACAAGTCATTAATATTTATGTACCAGCTACCAGGTTGGTACATAAATATTAATGGAGGACAAACAAAGAGACACAAAAATACACACACACACACACACACATATATATATATATATATATAATAAATCTCTGAAGGAGATATAAACAGTAGCTGCACGACAATGTGGAGTATATTTGCCACATAAATGTAGCTAACCACTAAGGGTGGATGCTACTGTAGCTTGTAGCCCCAGGAGAACATCTTCTCCAGCTGGCTATTGATACACTTTCTGTGCCCCATCAGTATTTGCAAAGGGAAGCCATCCTTCCCATCGTCGACCTGACGTGATACGCACGGACCCAGGTTTCCGAGGAAATACCCGTCGTCAGCGCACGACAATCAACGGTCTTCGATGCAAATACATATATATTTTTTCTAGTGACGAGAAGTCGCTGATCTCGAAAAAGTGTAAACAAGCAATAATAAATCTCTGAACGAGGTATAAACAATAGCTGCACGACAATGTGAAGTATATTTGCCACTTAAATGAGGCTAGCCATTAAGGGTGGATGCTACTGTATCTTGTAGCCCAGGAGAATACTCCAGCTGGCTATTGACACACTTTATGTGCCCTATCAGTATTTGCAAAGGGAAGCCATCCATATATATATATATATATTATATATATATATAATATATATATATATATATATATGTAAGTGTGTGTGTGCATGTATATATATATATTTGATGGGCTTCTTTCAGTTTCCGTCTACCGAATCCACTCACAATTCGTTGGTCGGCAAAAGACAGTTGCCCAAGGTGCCGCGAAGTGGGACAGAACACGAAACCATTTAATTTGTAAGCAATCTACGTACCGCACAGCTACTTCTGCAATGGGCTTCTTTCAGTTTCCGTCTTTAAAATCCACGCTGTGATTCGGCCGACCTGATATTACAGTTGAGTTATACTTATTACCATTTGCCATTCAGTGGGACTGAACCTGGAATCAGGTGGTTGGGAATGAAGCTTCTTACTACACAGTGCCTATTCATTAATAAAAAAATATTGTGCAGTTACTAACATTTGGTGTTAGGATACCGAACCTAACGGTACTGTGTGGCCGTGTTTGTGTGCGTGTGCATACATATGCGTGTGTATATCGAATATATTTTAGTGTAATTTGATATTGTAAACAAATGAACGCCAGACAGCTAATGCAAAATCAAGGGTGGGCAGGTACAAGCACGTCTTTTATGAGCATAATATGTGCGCTTACAAATGTATTGAATGGATACACACAAACATAGATCGTTCAGAAAACACACACACACACACACACACACACACAACTGCGTATGCTTCTGCGTATTTTCTAACATATACACATATGCATACGTTGATATATATCTATACACGCACATACACACGCACACAAATATCGTTGATAATTCCATTTGTCAATATCATGCACTTAGTGTAAGATTGGAGATCGTTTTTACGTTGTCTACTTTACAAAGCAATTTTAGAAAATAGAACATTTAAACATGAGGATTACTAAACACGTATAGTTATCGCTTATTACTTATTAATACGCCTCCATTTTTTTCTGTTGTAGCTGTAAGACCATCAGACGCTAAACTACAAACCTGAGAGGGTACCAAGTGCCGGCGTTCATAGAATTGGAAACAAATACGTCGTTGCCACCAGAAGGGAAAAGGGAGAAATCAAACAACCTGAGAGAAAGGCACGAGAAAATCAACCTCGACCTTCAACAACATTGCTATGCTGCCTATCCCATCGATTCGTCTATGCCAGAATTGGTCAACAGAATCATCAACGACATCACCACCATAACAGAAGTGTTCAACAAAGATAAAAATATATACTGTGAGCTGAGATAAAGCTGACGACGACATCGGTGAGTTAAAAAAAAATCAACATCACGAATTTAACGTTTTACACATCAACAAGTGTATATTCATAACGGCTGAATGTACACAGGTGCTTGGGAATGTAATGCATTGCAGGTAGAGTAATGATCGCGCCGAGAAAATTGCTTAGCAGCATTTCACCCGACTTTACTTTCTAATTTCATATACAGCCGGACTCGATTTTGCCTTTCATCCATTCGGAGTCGTCAAAAGAAGTACCAGACGAACAATGGGATTGATTTAATCGATTTATTCCCACCCTCAAAATACCTGGCTTTCTGTCAAAGTTTGAAGCCAATGTTACAGTTTGT
Source organism: Octopus sinensis (assembly GCF_006345805.1). Classification (NCBI taxonomy): domain Eukaryota; kingdom Metazoa; phylum Mollusca; class Cephalopoda; order Octopoda; family Octopodidae; genus Octopus; species Octopus sinensis. The sequence continues at coordinate 61,301,850 of NC_043002.1, read as the reverse complement.
ATACTAATTATAAAATCGCTTTAATTTACGTCAGCTCTATATCAATTCAATAACTACAAATTATTCATGAATTTAAGTTAATAACATGAGTAGTACTCGTCATAACTGATGGGTATACTCTCAAAGGGCTTGCGTCACAACTGGTTATCCTCAGTGGCCCTTGTCAGTGATTATCAACGTATCCATTATTGTCACCACTGTCATCCTCATATTGTAACATTACCAGAATCTGTTTTCGGAAACGTCAACTAATACATAACTTCATACACCCAAAGTCTCCAGCAAGTACAGTTTTTATATAGGTGTTATGAAATGTCATGTATTTCTGTTCGCTTTCCCTTAATCTGTTGAAAAATTATGTCATATATGACATTGGAGATTATATATGAAATTTAAATGAAATTCGTTGAAATTATTGCAGTTAAATACAAAATTAACGATGTTTAATTTAATATAAAAGCTAACAGATATTTTTTAAAAGCTATTCCACAACTAACTTTGCACATAAACTCTATTGGTACATACATACATACATACATACATACATACATACATACATACATACAAACACAGGAGTGGAACACTAAAAGTATGCAAAAAGTTTCGCTATTGCCAAATATGAATTTATTTGTTTTGACTATATCCCAAAGATGGAATCTTGTATCTTTGTTGGAAAACGGCAGCCTCCTTAGCGAGAGTATTATAAGAATTTAAAAATAGAAGAAACGTATAAACATATGCTCAGAAGTATCTTTCGTATGCACTGACACTTTTCAAATATGTCGCTTTTAATATGAATGAAAATGTGAATTGTTGAAATAATATTTTCCTTGAACTTCAAGCTATTTGTCGTGAATCGTTATATTGTATATAAAAAGAAACTCTTTAACAATGAGCAACAATAGCCAGGTGATTGTCAATAATACTAATATATTTATCGTTAGTATGATAAGGTACGGCTCCATAGTATTATTGACTCTTGGAACATTATTTAATGTAGCAGTAATTGGAATATTTTACAGGAAAGAACTGCGCCAGTCCAAAATGCCTCCGTACCTCATTTGCTTAGCGATTGTAGATTTAGCTAGTGTATGGATCAATTACCCACAATTTATTTGTTGTGCAAATGTTATAGAAAATCAGACTGGAACATTCTTTCCGTTACATCCAAGTGTCAACGTAATAAGTTATTCTTTGAATATGATTTCCACGTGGTTAATCGTAGTCATATATTTGGAACGCTTGATGGCAGTTTACAGTCCATTTTCTCGCCTACAGTCCTCTAATACGTACACTCCATACGTGGTAATGTTCTTTCTTTTTTATTTGTGCTTTTATAATAAACATCACGACGTATATATATTGTTAAAAGACTATTGGCTTACCCTACACTATTCAGTCATCTTATATGCATTCATACCAGCGGCCTTCTTAATCAGCAGTTCAATACTTATGATTTATAAGCTACTCCGACGACCAAATCTCGACCAGCAGTTTCAACGGAACTCTTCAGCAAGGTCTAGGAATACCATTCGTCTTGTAATCGCTATAGATACTATAATTCTTTTAACTAAGTTCCCAGTATCTATTTGCATCACTTTCTTGAATCCCAATAATGAGATGCACCAAAGTGATTCAAACACCATTGTTGTTCTAAGTGCCGTACCTAACATTCACAACTGCGTGAATTTCTTATGTTATGTAACTACAAGCAAAGTGTTTCGTGAAAATTTGAAGCAAGTATGTTTTCGAAAGCCTACAGGGATACAACAAAGAATATACACCTTGCAAAACCCACCTAAAAATCAGCGAAATCAGGTAAATCTTTATTTTCAAACATTTCTACCTATGTACATTTTTACTTGTTTAACTCACAATCTAATTTATATGCATATCCATAAATAATTAATTTAGGTGAGTGTTTGTGTTTATGCTCACGAATTGCGAAGTTAGTGCTTCTGCGATTTTATTGCTGTTTGTTGGATTCAATCAATGCATATTTTAGATGGCATTAGCTATCCATAGCTACCGGTGTTAGTCTGCTTACGTCTCTATAAGTTACAGGTTGGACAGATGTGCCAGATAAAATAAGAGCCAGGCTTAAGCAACACTACCACCAACATTAACATTAGCTGTAGCAGCACTAATAATAATAATAATAATAATAATAATAATAATATAATAATAATAATA
>NC_043002.1:61287157-61297157 GCF_006345805.1 Octopus sinensis | reverse complement strand
CTGTTATCTGTGATAAAGCCGACAACGACGTCGACGAGTTTAAAACATTAACACCATGAATTTAAAGTTTTATAAATCAGAATCTGTATATTCACAACGGCTGAAAGTATACAGGTGCTTGGCAAAGTAATGTCTTGCTGGTTGTTTCGTTAACGCGTCGAGAAAAATACTTAGCAGCATTTCATCCGAATTTATATTAATTGCTAAAACCGCATAAATATGTATCGTGTGCCCTAACAATTCACCAATTCGTCGCTTTAACTATGAATGAAAATATGAATTGTTGAAATAATAATAATATTGAACTTCAAGCGGTTTCACGCAAATCATTAAATTGTATATAAAATGAAATGCAGTCACATCCATTAACAATGAGCAACAATAGCCAGGTGATTGTCAATAATACTAATATATTTATCATTAGGAGGATAAGGTACAGCTCCATAGCGTTCTTGACACTTGGAACATTCTTTAATGTAGCAGTAATTGGAATATTTTGCAGGAAAGAACTGCGCCAATCCAAAATAGCTCCGTACCTCATTTGCCTCGCGATTGTAGATTTAGCTATTGTATGGATAAATTACCCACAATTTATTTGGTATGCAGGTATGATGGAAAATTCGACGACTGAAATATTCTTTCTGATGCATCGAAGCGTTAACGTAATAACTTATTCTTTAAATATGTATTCCACGTGGTTAATCGTAGTCATATCTTTGGAACGCTTGATGGCAGTTTACAGTCCATTTTCTCGCCTACAGTCCTCTAATCCGTACTCTCCGTACGTGGTGATGTTCGTCCTTTTTATTTGTGTTTTCGTAATAAACATATCAATGCATATATTGCTAAAGGATGATATTACACTATTCAGTCATCTTATATGCATTCATACCAGCGGCCTTCTTAATTATCAGTTCAATACTTATGATTTACAAGCTACTCCGACGACCAAATCTCGGCCAGCAGTTTCAACGGAACTCTTCAACAAGAACTAGGAATACTATTTGTCTTGTAATCTCTATAAATACTATATTTCTTTTAACAACGTTCCCAGTATCTATTTGCATCACTTTCCTGAATCCCAATAATGCGATGCACCAAATCGATTCAAACACCATCGTTATTCTAACTGTCGTGGCTTACTTTAACAATTGTGCGAATTTCTTATGTTATGTAATTACAAGCAAAGTGTTTCGTGAAAATTTGAAGCAAGTATGTTTTAGCAAGCCTACAGTGATACAGCTAAGAATGTACACCTTACAAAGCCGACCGAACACTACAGCGTAATCAGGTAAGTCTTTATTTCAAACATTTCTACTTATGTGCATATTTATTTGTGTAGCTCACAATCTACTTTATGTGCATTTACAGAGGTAAATAATTTGTGTGTGTTTTGCTTATGCGCACAAATTGCGAAGTCAGCGCTTCTGCGATTTTTTATACCTGTTTTTAGGACTCTGTCACTTCCCATATAAACATGTGTGCGCGTATGCTTGAGATTATGTTAGTCTGCTTACGTCTCTATAACTTACCGGTTTGACTGAATTACCAGATAAAATAAAATACAGACTTTAGCCACACAACAATCAACAGTAATAACCTTGTGAGAGAGAGAATAGGAAGCCCGAATAATCTTAACTGAGAAATATAGCAAACTATACTGGATCATAGATATAGCATGCCCAGCTGACAACAAGGTATGCGATAAGGAAGAAAGAAAAGTCGATAGGTACGCCTGGTTAGCTTGCGTGGTTACGCAGTTGTGTTCGATGTAAAAGATGGTAGTGGTACCTCTGCTTGGAACCGCTCGAATAATCCGGAAGGTGCTCGAAAAGTAAGAGGTGTTACCTTCGTTCACTGGTAGTGAACAGCTGACACTGTAGTACTTCTTCAGCGTTAGAAACAATGCAAAGGCAATGAATAATAATAATAATAATAATAATAATAATAATAATAATAATAATAATAATGATGATGATGATGATGATGATGATGATGATGATGATGATGATGATGATGATGATGATGATGATGATAATAATAATAATAATAATAATAATAATAATAATAATAATAATAATAATAATAATAAGTTGTCTCTTGAGGTCTCTGGGTGAGACTTGGAGCCAACTTGTACAGATATAAAGCAAAAGTCAAACATAGAATAATAATAATAATAATAATAATAATAATAATAAGTTGTCTCTTGAGGTCTCTGGGTGAGACTTGGAGCCAACTTGTACAGATATAAAGCAAAAGTCAAACATAGAATAATAATAATAATAATAATAATAATAATAATAATATATAATAATAATAATAATAATAATATTAATAATAATGACGATGATGATGATGATGATATAATAATAATAATAATAATAATAATAATAATAATAATAATAATAATAATAATACCAGGCAGTGGCTCTCATGGCTTCTGATCCTAACTGATCGGAAGTGTTATCATGTACATTGTTTTGTCTTGTATAAAAGATGGGCTACAGCAAATATTCTGCTCAATACCACAGATTTGCTTCTTAGTTGTTTGACCTTAACCAGTTGAGCATGTCCCTTAGTGGCTGATGATATGTGCATCTCTGATCACGAGCAGAAGTAGTGGGGGAGCATCATAACCATGTGTTGAGAAGGATTCTTTGGGGTTTGAATAATTCTCCTCTGGAAACATGGGTGTTTCTTTCAACATCCTTAAACAACCCTTGTTCAGGGACCTTTTGAGCGGGATGGGCTACTCAGCCTGAAGAAAATTCTAATTGGGCCCCACCTGCAAGGTCATGTGCTGTTTATCTTGATATTAGATCACCATGTCGCGCACATATGGTTATGATGCATGTGCCTGGTGTACCCTTATCAGACGGGTAGTCATGCTGGGTATATTGGGCTTCGTATATTTTACCCCAGTGTCACTTTGATGGCATGAACTGTTCTCTCACTCAATAATAATAATAATAATAATAATAATAATAATAATAATAATAATAATAATAATAATATATTAATAATAATGACGATGATGATGATGATGATAATAATAATAATAATAATAATAATAATAATAATAATAATAATGACGATGATGATGATGATGATGATGATAATAATAATAATAATAATAATAATAATAATAATAATAATAATAATAATAATAATAATTAATAATAATGACGATGATGATGATGATGATAATAATAATAATAATAATAATAATAATAATAATAATAATAATAATAATATTAATAATAATGACGATGATGATGATGATGATAATAATAATAATAATAATAATGATAATAATAATAATAATAATAATAATAATAATACCAGGCAGTGGCTCTCATGGCTTCTGATCCTAACTGATCGGAAGTGTTATCATGTACATTGTTTTGTCTTGGTATAAAAGATGGGCTACAGCAAATATTCTGCTCAATACCACAGATTTGCTTCTTAGTTGTTTGACCTTAACCAGTTGAGCATGTCCCTTAGTGGCTGATGATATGTGCATCTCTGATCACGAGCAGAAGTAGTGGGGGAGCATCATAACCATGTGTTGAGAAGGATTCTTTGGGGTTTGAATAATTCTCCTCTGGAAACATGGGTGTTTCTTTCAACATCCTTAAACAACCCTTGTTCAGGGACCTTTTGAGCGGGATGGGCTACTCAGCCTGAAGAAAATTCTAATTGGGCCCCACCTGCAAGGTCATGTGCTGTTTATCTTGATATTAGATCACCATGTCGCGCACATATGGTTATGATGCATGTGCCTGGTGTACCCTTATCAGACGGGTAGTCATGCTGGGTATATTGGGCTTCGTATATTTTACCCCAGTGTCACTTTGATGGCATGCACTGCTCTCTCACTCAATAATAATAATAATAATAAAATAATAATAATAATAATAATAATAATAATAATAATAATAATAATAATAATAATAAAATAATAATAATAATAATACATTTTTCTACTATAAGCACAAGGCCTGAAATTTGTTGGAGGGAGACAGTCTATTAAATCGACCACAGAATGTGAGACTGAAAGTGGAGATAGCCAGCTGATGCATTATGCTATCACTCACGTGGTTAGTGGAAGTGAAAGCTGAGGAGAAAATGAGAATAACATTTAGAGGAAAATGACATGGTTTAAAATTGTGTTAAAGAGGTAGACAGAAAAATAGAAATATAAAGTGCAAAGCAGAAGGAAATGTTAAATCATATAATATATTTGTGGGATCGGAAGTGAAATAACTTTGCAAAATATAAATGAGAAATTAAAAGGTCCTTTGTTTTCCTAAAATAGATTCTCTTCATCTTCTTTTTTCCGTAAAATTTCAAGGGGTTCCACTAGTTGTAGTAAATAAGTACATGAGTTGATATATTTAAGAAAACCCTTCACGTTGTCACCCTAACAATTACCAACACAAGTACAAATTGACACACACACACACACACACACACACGAATATACATATACATATATATAATATATATATATATATATATATATACGCGAGAAAGAAGCAACAAGAATGGATAGGTTTTTAGTACAATCGTTTCATACAAGGACAGGCTTTATTAAAAGTTGTAAAAATTACAGCATATAAACGTGTCCCGTACTCATCAGCTAAAATACATGTGAGTTCTCTAGACATCCTAGTGGTTGAGGCTATACTCATGAAGTAATGTAGATAATTAAGTAACATAAACAGATTTCCAAAGTTCATTAAAGTTCTTTAAAGATGATGTACAGTCTTATCACAGAATTTTAAAAAAGTTCTAATAGCATCACAGAGAAGGTGACCTAATCCATAGAGCACATATGAATTTCCAGAGATCATATGTGCTCTATGGATTAGGTCACCTTCTCTGTGATGCTATTAGAACTTTTTTAAAATTCTGTGATAAGACTGTACATCATCTTTAAAGAACTTTAATGAACTTTGGAAATCTGTTTATGTTACTTAATTATCTACATTACTTCATGAGTATAGCCTCAACCACTAGGATGTCTAGAGAACTCACATGTATTTTAGCTGATGAGTACGGGACACGTTTATATGCTGTAATTTTTACAACTTTTAATAAAGCCTGTCCTTGTATGAAACGATTGTACTAAAAACCTATCCATTCTTGTTGCTTCTTTCTCGCTTATAATCACCCCACATTACTGTATTGTTAAAACAGTATAGTTTTTTTGGTGCATCTAAGTTAGGTACCATATTCAAGTAAATTCATTTAAATTAACTTGAATCTTTATTGCTTTTTGTATATATATATATATATATATGTATGTATACATATATAATATATATATATATATATATATTATATATATATATATATATATATATATATATATATATACATATATATGTATACCTATAGATAAAGATATATATATATATACTATATAAGTGTGTGTTTGTGTGGGAATGTGTGTATGTATGTGTACATGCGTGTAAATCTTTCTGTTTGTGTCTGTTCCCTAACTCCGCTTGATACCCGGCGTTGGTGTGTTTATGCCCAAGTAAAATAGCAGTTCGTTAAAGAGACCGATATAATAAGTACTAGGTCAAAAACATAGCACTGCGTGTCGATTCGTTTGACAATAATTTTCAAGGCGGTGCCTTAGAATGACCTCAGTATAATGACTTAAACCAGTGAAAGAATATGTATATATATATATATATATATATATATATATAGAGAGAGAGAGAGAGAGAGAGAGAGAGAGACGATAATGTATACGGTTGTAGGTAACGGCTTTACCTTTAAATTACCTACTACCATATACTTTATAAGAAGGACCATACATACTAAGGTAATACACCAGGGATACATCTATCCCTTAGACGGTTCCGTAACTTCTAATTTATACCTTACACTACATATAGATATAGACATATATATATGTGTGTGGGGGTGTATGAGAGTGCATGCAGATACATTTGTCACTTGTGTGCAATAACCTTATCTCTCCTACTACGGTTAATATTTATTTTTTCGCATACTTTCCAGTAATTCTCACCTTATATTTAACTACTAAATTATCTTAATAATCTAAATAACACCGTGTAACATTTTTTTCCTTTTTCAGTCTTGCAAGTATCATTTCCTATTTTCTTCTAACTAGAAATCAAAGGAGATAACTAGTATTCCCTTCGAACATAGATTTTGTGACCCGGACATCAATGTTTTGAAACTGACCTATTTTTCCATTACATTTCAGATAAGTTCAGCTCTAAGTTGCTGAAGCAGAAATGTCGTTAAAATAATTCTGTTCAACACTGAAGATTTGCTAGTCAGTTGCTTGACGTTTAACCATTGAAGATGTTGTTTAGTGGCTGACAACATGTGCATCTGTGATGATGTAGAGGAGCAGTGAGAGAGCATCATAGGCACGTCTTGAGAGGGATTTTGTAGGGTATGAATCTGTAGGGTTTTACAGTTCTATATTTAATAGATGAGGAATTATATATTTTATTTACATTTGACGGATATATGTCCTCATCTTGCTTGTTGTTAACACAACGTTTCGGCTGATGTACCCTCCAACCTTCATCAGATGCTTTGAGGAAATTTCGAACCTGGGTTCTCATTCCTGAGATATTTTTCGATGTTATTATTATTCATAGGCATTGTTCGATGTTATTATTATTATTACTATTCAGGGGCATTGTTCGATGTTGTTATTATTATTCAGGGACATTGTTGCGATCTCGCTCAGTTATATGTCACGGAAACATTCCCCGTCCTTATGAAACCTAGAATTCGAAATAATGTTATATTTTACAATATTAGCAGTTTAGATTATATAATCTGGCCTGGGTAGCGTTTATTATTAAAATACACTGCTTTTGATTCAATTTTGTAGTACTCTGACTGTATTTGGCTGCTGGTCTTTATGCCATCCAATTTTCTTATATTTATAGACTATAACATTTCCTCTTCCCTTCATTCTTCTACTCTTATCTCAATGTAGTCATATCAGTCTCTTTAATGTCTCTCCTTTATATATAGTTATTTATATTACCTTCAAATTAGTGATTTCCTCCAATCAATATTACCATGTTACTACCTACTGTTTTCTTGAGAGAACTTATATAAGTTTTACATCTCGCTTAGCAGTTGCCAGCATTTCTCATTTAATGTTCAAATTTCTTGACACATATACACATAATCGTTCCATAAGTAATTAATGGTCCTCACAAAGTCTGCTTTGTGGATGAAATGGTGGTTCCGCTGTTTGGTCACAACTCAAGTTATCTAACAGAAATGCTTTTATATTTTAAAATGTAGGCATGTAGTAGCTTTCAAAAAATTATGTGGGAAGGAGGCCAGTCGATTACATTGTCTCTATTACGTAACTGGGACTTATTTGATCGATACCATAAGGATGAAAGACAACGTAGACCTCCGTGGATTTTGAATTCAGAACGTAAGGACGAACGAAATGCCGCTAAGTAATTTTTCCGGCGTATTAATGTTTCTGCCAGCTCCTCACCTTATAGCTTTTATTTGCTCTACCATTGAAGGTGCAAAGTACAAATATACACCTGAAAGTTAATGGTTTTGCTGTATATTCTTCCCAATGTGCGCTGATGTTTCGGATGTTGTATTTTATTAGTTCGATAGGTGCTGCAAATACGGTGTGAGCTAAAGAATTAATACACGTGTTATTTTGTTACTGATAATATTCGTTCTTGAAATGGAGAATCGAATGTGTCATTTGACTGATCTTACATCTAGAATGTGTAAGCTGAATTTGTAGCGGTGCGGCAGAATATATTCAGACGTACCGTCGTTGTCGGTTACCATCATTTTGGTAACTGGAATCTTTATCTAAAAACCGGACACGAGAAACTTGCCTCACGATTATGGCATTGAGCGTTTAACTGCTTTTGTGTTGGACAGACAAATGGACAAATAGATAGATAGGTAGTTAGAGAGATTGATAGATATATAGATAGATAGATAGATAGATAGATAGATAGATAGATAGATAGATAGATAGATAGATAGATAGATAGATAGATAGAGAGGGTGAGACAGAATGCGTGTGTGTGTGTGGGGCAACTTGGAGGATTGCGCGTATGTGTGTATGTGTTTATGTGTGTGTGCTTGAGTGCATGCGTCTGGGTTTTTGTGTATTTTCAATGAACTACTATAGTGTGTTGTCAGAACATATTCACGTTTGTTTTTAACAAAACTCCAGCCAGAGATGTTATGTCCTTCATTTTCTACAATGCTCTTCCATCTATCTGGGAGACTTGCAACTCCCTCTTCTAAGGCACCTCTTCCGTGAAGAAAAATACTCCTCCAGTACTGTTCTGAACTCGTCTATAGGATTCATATTTTTCCGTCCAAATTGTTTTAAAGACTACGGAATAAATGATCATCGGATGGGGAAATGTCCGGCGAATATGTTGGGTGTAGCATCGTTTCCCATTCTAATTACTCCAGCATTTGGAATGTAATCCTCGCTGTATGTGGTCGAGCAGTATTCTCACGGAAGAACACCTTTCGTCTTGAAATCAAAGATGGTCGTTTTTCTTCGAGCGCTAACTTAAACTGCTCTAAATGCTCGCAGTAGATCTCCCGTATTTGGTTTGTGTTTAAAAGTTCAAAGTTGACTAAACCTTTCATATCCACCAAACAGATAGCAACACCTTACGTGGATGAAGACCTTCTTTAGCCTGGGACGCTGGTATTTTTCATATCCTTACCGACTGTCTTCGGCACTTGACATTTTTATAGAGAACCCATTTCTGCTCACCAGTCACTATTCGGTCCTAAAAAGGTTCATTCGAGAAACGTGACAGCAAATAAGAGCACATATTCACACTCTGCGCGTGATTAGCCTCAGAGAGTTTGTGAGGAATCCATTGACCCAAATTTCGGACGCTTTTGGTGGCACGAAAGTGTCAATGAATGGTTGAATTATAAAATCCAAGCTTCTCTGTTAGGTCTTCAACAGTTACGATGGGATTTTATTCCACCAGGGTTTGCAGGACGTCCTCGTCGATATCTACAGGTCTTCCAGGACGACGCTCGTCTCCTAGGCTATGGTTTCTGGAACCACTGATGAGACTGGCTTCCGCTTATTGTCTGTTCCCCTTATACTGCATTAATATTCCTTGCACTTTCCGTTGCGCTGTTACTTTTATTGAACTCATAAATGAAAATCTGCCAAACATGCTCCTTTTTCATTTCCATTATAGCTTTGAAATAGAACAGAGAAAATCGAACTGCACTCTTCAAAACTTGTACTAAGAATAAGGACAAGGTATAATTACTACTTACTTTTACATAAAGTTGATGCAGGTAGTTTATCCCATCCCCCTGCGACTTTTAGTTAATGCAATTAAAAAACCCATTGCATATGGGTTGCTTTTATTACATAAGATAGTTTAAGCAGGATTTTAGCCACACCTTATGTATACAGAGGCACCTATCATATGTTGTCAGGATAATTACTTGTAAATTATTAGTTAGAAACCGGTTTAATAAGTGTTTGTTTTGCAAATGTACATCATGAATGTATGCCTACAAGTAATTGTGTTTGTGTGTCTGAATATATATATATAGGTGTGAGTGAGTGTGTGTTTACATATGTATATGTATGTACGTATATACATATGAACATATGTGTATATATATATGCGTGTGTGTGCGTGTTTGTTAGTGTGTGTGTGAGAGAGAGAGAGAGAGAACTTGTTAAATATTTGGTTACAGTAAAGTTCGAGACGCAGTTTGTAGCTTCTAAGCATTGTTGGATGATTTCACATCAACGACGTGATTAAATATTTTCATTACCAACTACATGAGTATCATCATCATCAGAATCGACATCATTATTACCACTGAGTCCAACACTTAGTACCTCTGGCCAATATCACCGTCATAGATGATGTAGTGTTTGCCGCTAACGCTGTCAGCTCACCAAACCTCAATATCCTATTCCTTCAACTTCTCATCCTCT
>NC_043002.1:61269657-61282157 GCF_006345805.1 Octopus sinensis | reverse complement strand
CAACAGTGAGCCTGAAGGTCTGATGCTTTGATACTTTTGTGCGTTGCGTAGACACACACACCAACACACACACACACACACGCACACACACAAACACACACATATATATATATATACCACGGGCTTCTTTCAGTTTCCGTCTACCAGATCCGTTTAAAAGGCTTTGGTCGGCCCGAGGCTATAGAAGAAGACACTTGACGAAGGGGCTACGCAGTAGGACTGAACGCGGAACCATGTGTTGGAGAAGTAAGCTTCTTACCATACAGCTACTCCTTCGTAATAGCGTGTAATTCAATTACTTGTTCGTTACTTCAACGACAAAATCTCGGACAATAGATACAATACAATATCTCAGCACCGAGAATTCAAACAATTTGCGTTGAATTTTCCACATATGTGTAACATTCGCCATATAAACATATAAGCGAGATCTTATTACTGTCTTCCAGTTTCTTAAATATACTGATGTAAATAAATGTAATCGCCTTTTAGGACATTGGTCCTAAAATACATAGAAAGTTGTATGTATACGTAATTCGTAATGGATTGAACAAATACAGTCGAATGAATATGTTGGTAGTTGTAATATGGGGCACATATAATTTTATCCTTTTTACAACAATTGTAAATTAGCATTGTTTCAAATTTATAAACCGAAAATTTGATATATAAAAGTTATACAGAAACAAAAATATGGATATTTTGTACCAGTTTAGACGGTCATTATATTAAATTAATCTAAATTTCAAGACGCCCACAACATGATTATTTGCACGAAATTTTACATCGCGTGCCTAGCTTTTCGTTCGCTTCGTTGTAGTTCGAAGAGACACATTACAACATTTCTCCTAATTATCCAAATCATCATAATCCTATTTTACATATTTAAATATTGATTCGTGGCAATTATTTTCCTGATGTTCTTTAAATGTTTTCGTTGTTTTAATATATGAAGTTATCAAAAGAATGAACCACCGCAAGATGGCAGAATCTGTAAACAAAAAAGTTTTACGCTTCTTTTCTACTTCCTCTTGTCCACATTTTCTATAATAACTTAGTATGAACGAACTCTTAGTAATCTCTATTTTTTAACATTCTTCGCCGATCATGTTTGATATTATCCACACCCGTCACTGAATTTTGTGCACATTTAATCCTTTACACACATTTTCCACTTCGCAATTGATAGATATATAGGGTATTTAGTAACTTTTCAACATTCACATTTATAGATATATAGGGTAGCTCAAAATTCACCAAGACACTTTAACCTATAATAGCGTTTTTGCAATTAACGTTTTCAAATCTTTTGTTTCAGATTTTTGACATGTAATTCTTGGAAGGTAATCAGAGAAAAATTCACGACAGAGTAACAAGAAAAAAAAAAACTAAATTTTTCTATCGATTGTGCAAAACCAAGCCTCTACCTAAACAAATGACCCCTAACTTATTCTAGCAGCTTGGACAACTGCGAACTATGATTGAAGTACCAGGTGTGGGAAGGCCATATTCGCGGAGGTCTCAGGGCAACATTTAGCATATAAAGAGCCTTTAACAGGCTGGGCATATCTCGAAGCTCACTATAGAAGATTTAAAGGATACTATATTCATTCCTATATTTCCTGTGGAATTATTTGAAAGACAATGTATACAATAACAAACCTGGAATCGTCCAGAAATTTAAGGCGAAAAAATTGTGGGAATAATTAAAAAACACTACAGATAAAATACTCTTTAGAAAGAGCTCGCCGTTTTCAAGAAAGAAATGCTGGCTATTTGAAAGGACATAATTTTTAAAACTAGTTTTAAATGCTTACCAAGAAGTAACCTTATTTTAATCACCAGATTTGTCGTATTGAGCCATACGGTCAAATATCGGACAACAAATTCAAAACACCATCTCAATGTTCAGAAGAACCATAATTTGTGTTGTGATGGCAAATGGATGATTTATTTCTGCGGGCAACATTTCCGACTTCAATATATTACTGTATAAGAACGCAAGAAGTACTTTACATAAATTTCGACACTCTTTCGTCTCTTGCGTTTTTCTGCCCTCATTAATCACTGTCTGAACTTCAATTGCTATATGATTTACAAGTAGAGAGTTTCCCGAAAGTTACAGAAACATATGTTTTCGAAAACCCACATTCGTGAGACAGACTGTATACAGATTGCATCAAAAAACCAATTACACGATATTTTATAAATTAAAGATACAGTATTTCCATCTACATATGTATTTGTTTCTTTCACTCACAATTGAAATCTCAGTTTATATAAGCGTGTATATTTCTATACCTTGGATGGCATGTACTTGCTTTTGTTCTTATCTATCTATTTTTATATATATATATATATATATATATATTATATATATATATATATATATATATATATATGTACACACGCGCCGCAAACACACATATAATTATATCGATCTGTCATTATGTTTGTCTAGATATCTACCTACCTATTAATGTACTTCTACGTTTTCTATAGAATCTTTCATATTATGTGTTGACTCTTCATAATTAACGAAGTAAGTCGCAATGATGATGATGGTGATGATGTTGGTAATGATGATGATTATGATGATATAGATATTGTCATAGCATATTAGTAACACCATTAACATGGTCAACATGTTCATGTTGGCATAGTATATAACAATGTTGGCATATAACAAAGATTCACAGAAAGAAAGAATAGGAGACACACTATTATCACATTAAGTAGGCAATTATTCACGATGTTGAAAGGAAGCTAAACAGGATTCTTAATTAACTTGTGCATATAACTATGTATATCTGTTTACCTATATATTTATAATCGTAGATAAAGAGATAGAAACATGACAGATTGCTCCAGTTTCATGATTTTTGCAGTAGCTATACAATTGATGGCAATAATCTTATAACAAAATTCAGTATTCAGGTTTGTATTATTCTGCTGTTTCATTTCATAGTGGAAATTATGCATCTGCTGAAACTTCAAATGATTTAAGACCGCTTAATCCTATTCTTCTGTTGTATAAAAACTATGCGGCATTTTTATCAGATATTACTTGTTTTGTGTAACCAATTTAATAATGAGACAGAAGTTTTATTAGAACTCTGTTTTACTGCTATTATTCATTCGTTCAATTGTTCTCTATAATATTCCTTTTTAAAATAAATTATTGGTTGAGAAATTTATTGAAAATTACATACCCATTGATGTCAGAATAATTAAAATTATGTTAACAATAGTTAACATAATTTTATTTCAAAATATGATTGCGATTTTCATTTCTAGATGGAATATATATGGCCCAAACCTCGTGGAACGATTGCTAAATAAATTGCAAGTGGGATTGTATCTGTTATATAGAGTGAACTGAAATAAAATAGATATTCTTGGAGAAAGTAGGGAGAAATCTGATGAAGGAAGAGAAATTATCGGGAGAAATCATCAGGAGAAAATTGTTGTGTAACATAAAATCAACGAATGCAGTTTTGACAATATAATGAGCAAAAGATTGTTATGCTCACAAAAACTAAATTAATGTATAGATAAATATATACATGCATATATAAATGAGATATGGAGGAAATTTAGATGCTTTTCTGCCATCTAACATCTTACCAACTACAGCTAAGTTAAAGGAAGACTTGACTGTTAGCATACACTAGAGAGAGAATAGTAGAAATGTGCACATTATTTTTAATTGGATATTGGAGTGTTATACATGCTCATGTTAAAGTATGTATTTCACAATAATAGTGATGAAATATTTAATGGTAAATGAATTTTTTTAGCAAATGTATATATATATATATATATGTATATATATATATATATATATATAAGCTAGATAGATAGATATAGATACAGATATAGACGTAGACATATACATATATACATATTTTTCTCACTTCATTTTCACTCTTTATATCCTCTCCTTGTTTCTTTCTGTCTTCTTTTCTGTGGAAGAGAGTAGGCTCGAAACTTTAAAGACTTTTTCACTTCCCGAGCGTTATACTAATACATCTGTTTGTTGTCTACACCACCTGTCTTCGTCTTTTGATTTCTTTTTTCGTGAATTCTCCCCATACATACATACAAAGATACATACATATGTACATAAAAACATACAATCAAACATACAAGCGTAATACATATATCGATACTTCTGCATCCTTTTGTGAACATCAAAGTCTAACAGAACCACTTTTTTATACAGGCACTACTAAGACACAGCTGACAATTAATGACCACCTTCCAAATGTAAATAGACCATACTCTAAATAACAAGTAAAAAAAAAACTTACCAGCTAAAAGACATCAGCTATATACATCATTTTGAGAACCCTAAACAATTGCATTACAAAATCTTTCGCACAATATATATTTTTCGAACAAGTATCAGAATAAAAATTCATGAAAACATATCTTAGAAATATTTCTTTTTAAGTCTGAATAATTAAGATACTCATGGTCCAATTCTTTTTCACCATAGTGGAAATTATATTTCCGGTGACATTTCAAATAAGTTAAGAGTAATTCATCGTATTATTCTGTAATTTATTCCCTTAGCACCCAGGGAACACTTTGCACCATTTTTTGGCATTTTCAAATTTTCAAGAATAATTCTGTGTAAATTTGCCACATGAAATACAGTGTGTGTACGAGTGTGTGGTGAAAAGTTCCTGGCTTTGGCTGTAAGGAAATACAGGAGAATCTGTTAATTATGGTTTTATCCAACATATTCCCCTCTCCGATTCACACATTTATTGCAGTGCTTCTTCAGTCTTTCTAATCACTGTAAATGAATTGAGAATGAGCCTCCAGCCAGGGCATTCGCGACACCCTTAAAACCAGGAACTTCTCAGCACCTCCTCATATCTATGTATTTATGTATGTACGTATTTATGCATGCATGTATGTATGTATGTATGTATGTATGTATGTATGTATGTATTAATGCATGTATACATGTATGTATAGTATGTGTATGTTAAACCAAAATATTACATCTCTCGAATGTAGAGGATAAATTTATAAAAGGTTGTTCGGGAAAAATCCTATTATACATGGCATAATTGTACACGAATTATCATCGTAATGTACATAAGAGGAAATGGAAATGTTCAATTCTCCAACATAGAAAACTAGCCTAATTACCAATGATATAGACGTTTTTACAATTCTAAATAGACGGTAAGTTTAGGGAACTTTCTCAGATGTGGACCTTTCAACAATTATAAATAACTAAACATTGATTTAGTCCAAAGACGTTTAATAATTCATTTGTTTAAGGCAGCGAGGTGGCATAAACGTTAGCACGCCAGGTGAAGTCCTTACCGGTATTTCGTCTTTACGTTCCGAGTTCAAATTCCGCCGAGCTCGACATTGCATTTCATCCTTTCAGGTTCCATAAATTAGTACCAGTTGCATAACGGGATCAATGTAATCGACTGCCTCCCTTCCCCCAAAAAACATTTCGGGACTTGTGCCTAAAGTAGAAAATAATTCATTTGTTTAAGACGGTGAGCTGGCATAAACGTTAGCACGTCAGGTGAAATGCGTAGCCGTATTTCGTCTGCCCTACGTTTTGGGTTCAAATTTCGCCGAGATCGGAATAGATATCCTATATTTGGTGCTTGTAGATTTGAACATAGTATGGATAATGCTTCATGATCTCTCTCTCTCTCTCTCTCTCTCTCTGTACATATATGTCTATATATATAAAACTCAACTTGTGTGTCTGTTTGTGTATCTGTGTGTGTGTCTGTGTGTTTAACATCCCAGCACATCTTCTCCTAGCCAACAAATCGTAGAACCACCAAAGATGGGTCACTTAAAGTTTAGGCGAATGAAAATTGAACTGCGCTATTTCTGTTCCGAAATTCATCTCGCAAGTACAAAAATCGATAATGTCTTTGTTTAGGCCTTATCCCATGCATTGAATAGTGAACTTTACTCAGTCAGCTGTTTGACGTGAACTGTGTTCACCACGAGTGCAAGCATGCGTAAATTGCATGAAAAATAAAAAAAATCAAGTTATAAAAACGAATCGCCGTAAGCATTGTAGAAATTCGGCAAAGAAAGGAATTTTCGGGAAGTAGCCTGGAGGGTTTTTTCGTATTAATCTTTTGGACTTTGTGAACACATACCAATTGTTTTCATAACATTTTTAACGCTTTGAGGGTTTTTTCGTATTAATCTTTTGGACTTTGTGAACACATACCAATTGTTTTCATAACATTTTTAACGCTTTGAATTAAATCTGACCATTTTGCGTTGAGGCTGGAGTTTTGATCATCACGATACATCGCCAGCGACTCCCTGAAACTCTCCCCTGAAATCCCCGTTGAGAAATCTATATATATAAAATTCAACTTGTGTGTCTGTGTGTGTATCTCTGTGTGTATCTGTGTGTGTTTCTGTGTGTAAAACATTTGGATCTACCAAGTTTCATTATTAAGGATGGAAAGTAGTGTGTAGCAAATCTATATATAAAAAGCTGAAGTTGTCTGTGCGTGGCCGGTTTGGTAGCCTTCAACTAAAACTATCTCCTTGGAGACCCTGCAGCGCAAGTTGACCAAAATTGAGAGTATGATAGAAGAAGGTTTGCTCTTTATTCTGTAGAAGATAAAATTCAAATCGAACCATGTTAACATCAAAAATTATTTACATTAAAAAGTTGCTTTTTTTCTATGAAAATCCCTATTTTTTACGATTTTTGTGTCACCAATTTTCGGTGTATTTCAACTGGAAAAATGTTCACTTGAAGAGAATAACAAGTTGCATAATGCAAGATTTTTACTTTTCAACAATTTCAATTCTAAAGGGTCGAAACAATCCCAAGCAACACCGGGGGATACTGCTAGTATACTTTCTATCCTAATCCCCAAATCTACTGAAACGGCAAAACACAAATCTACAGACCTATAATTTACTACAGTTACTACAAGTTGCTCTCTACAGCCTTTACTGAAATAATATCGCAGAGAATGATCAAGCATCTGGAAGAAAACAACCTGTTTCCAGAAGAGCAGAAGGGATGCTGAAGGGCTCATACGGCTGAAAAGATCAACTAATGATCAATAAAGCCATAACTGAAAACAGTCGCAGAAGGAAGAAAGGCCTCAGTATAGCCTGGATCGACTACCGAAAGGCTTTTGATGGTTTTTCCTATAGGACTGTAAAAATATCTACTTCAGAAGCAAGGAAAACTAATACAAATAGCCAGGGTTCTTCTAGAAATGTTAACATGCTGGGAGAAATTCTTAGTGACATTTGATCCTTTTTTACGTTGTGAGTACACATTCTTCCCAGGTCGACTTTGTCTTATTATTAAAGGAAAATTATGAAGGTTTCCAATTTTGGCTCAAGGTTCGCAGTTTCGAGGAGGGGCTCCGACGATTAAATCGACCCCATTGCTCAAGTGTTTCTTCTCGCCACCATAAAAGTTGAAAATAAAAAAAGGGAGACCACAGCGGATTTTGAACTTAGAAATAAAAAGACGGACGAAATATCGCACTTGTTCCCTACATATTATTCCTTTATACCTTCTCTTCCTACTATCTATCTTTGACGTCTGTCTCTCTCTCACACACACAATCACACACACAGACACAAATGCAGTTATACACACACACATACACACACACAAACACACGCACTCATTAACACAATCACACACCCACACATTTCCATGCATACAGCAAACATACTGTTCCCTACCTATTATTACTTTATCCCTTCTCTTCCTACTATCTATTTTTGACGTCAATTCTTCTAACGGTCTTTTTAAAAAAAACACTCATTATCGCTTTGTTTAATATGTAGGCAATCATCGAAATTTGTGTTTGTCTTGTTGTCGAGAGAGGCTCCCTTTCTTTCCTGATGAGAAGATTGCATAATGCACCCTTTATTTCTTTGGAATGAAAACATGCTGTCTTCGAAACATGTGTCGAGAGTGAAGGAATTTTGTTAACATCTTCGTTCGACTCCATTCTTTCATTTATTCATATACAACACACAAATTTCTACACATGAACCCGGAGTTTCTACCCTTGATAGGTCGCTTCAACCGTGTTTTCTGACGTGAATTTGCTACCCAGGTTTCGGTTAAACGAATTTTCCATGCTGACGATAAACATAGGATAATTCATTCACCTACTTAAATATATATATATATATATATATAGAATAAAACTTTATATATAAAGAACGCGAAATTCACGAATTGACGAACACGGAAATCAGACAGTCATTCAGAGCCTTCTTTCTTCAGTCAGAAACCGATTCATCATGGCAAATTTCGGCTGTTTAATTCTGAGATTTGCTCCAAAACGGCCAGCCCCAAGGAAAAGCTAAGCTATGGGCATTAGGATTTCCTTGGTAGAAGGAAAGAATGTGACAACAGAGACGAATAGGAAAACAAGAGACGAAGATAAAATTGGAAACAGTAACGAATAAAAACAGGAATGACAAAATTTGAGACAAAATGGGACAAAAACATTTGATCAGCAAGCGTGGGAAGCGGTTACCTTTCGGTAGGGAAGACACGTGTATATATATATATATATATATAGTGATCTTTCCTGTGTGTTCTTGTTTTTGTTTACAAAAACTGATGTGTAAATAGATGCAATCACCTTCTAGAATATTCTTCCTTAAAGTAAGCAAAAGATTCGAAGTGTCAGTTAAATATCATCAGGCTCTTAATCCCAGATGAAGAGATTATTGTTTTAGACATCATTCTGTATTTGATTCAAGCGATAATGTATCAATTTACGTCATTGCTAGATAATTTGTTTTATAGTGCGTAGGAATATTTCCTAAATTTTTTTAAGAGAAAAACTATGGTTTGTTACATTTCAGCGTTATAAATACTGTAATCATACTGAAGTCCTGAGTCCGGAAATATTAATAGGATGAATGGATATTGCACCACACAAAACAAGAGATACCACCTAATATAGGAATTTAAAAATGAACTATGAAAATGGTAATGGCAGATAATAAATGGAACAGAATAATGTTCATGACGATAATAATATCGACGATGATCTATTTCGTGATGGCTAAAACGATAATATTGAGAATGAAGTTAGCATATTATAAAAATTCATTATTATTTCCCATATATTGATGATTGCGTAGTAGAATTTGTAAAAGATGAAAAAAAGAGGATGCGTACAAATGAAGAATGGGACACACACTATTAGCAATTAATGCAGACAATAATTAGTACACACTGTATATATATTTCTCTATCTATAAACTCACACATACACAAACACACACGAACAAACACACACACATACGCACACACACACGTACATACACACACACACACACACACACACACACACACACATATATATATGCAAGAAGAAAATGGAGGAAAAATAAGAAGAAGAATGTGGTCGTTTGCGCTAGCAAACAATTAATTTTCTTAATTAATAAAGAAAAGTGTTAGTAATGGTAGATTTACGATCGTTTCGGTTTAGCTAGTTGTAGTGGTAGACACCACAATTCTTTGTCTTTATTCTCGTTACAAATGTATCCCTATCTCTTTCGCTCATCTTTCCTTTACATAAGACTGCATTCTGATGATGTCTACCACTAAAACTGGTAAACAGAGGAGATCGTAAATGTACTATTACTACCGCTTTTCGATATTAATTAATGAAAATAATGGCTTACTAGCGCAAACGGCCAAATTATTCCTGTTATATTTCCTCCATTTTCTTCTTGCATATAATTCAAACTACGGTTTACCCGCTGAATTACCTGCTACCGTACACCTTTTTACCAAGGATTGTACCTATGCAGATAATCATCAGGAGCGCCTTTGGATTTAACCATTCCTTAAAGGTTTTAAACAGCTCTAACTCATACCTATATATATATACAAGAAAAAAGCAACAAAAATGGATCAATATTTCGGTACAATTGTTTCGTACGAAGACCAGCTTTATTAAGGCTGCAAATATTGCAGTAAATATAACGACCCGTACTCATCAGCCGAAAAAACATCTGAGTTCTCCAAACATCTAAGGGGGTGAGGTTACACTCCTGAAACATCAGGGATAGTTCTATAAAAATCAGATTTAGATAACAAACGGTCTTCCAAAGTTCTTTAATGTTGCACAGTCATATAACAGGTCTTAAAAAAGTATTTTAAAAACCTTTTAGTTTCCCAGAAAATGGAAATGTAAATCCATCCATATTGAAGTAAGTTTGATTCTGGAGATATGAGGAAAGATTTCATACTCACAGACGATGCATTTATCCATAATTAGTTAGTGGAGCGTAGAGACAATCACTCCCATAGGGTATAAAGGGGTAACTGAGAGGGGACGGGGATGTGAATATCCAACTACGCAGAATAGTTTATTTCAGTGGAGACAAACTGACTGATTCAGAATTTGCAAGGATCTAAGAGCTTTAAGGAGGAATGCTAATCTTGACCAGTACCGTTGTTAATTGCTATATAAAGAGGACACGGGAAGGTAAAGGCGGGTCAAAGGTTGTCACTATAGGAAAAAAAACATTAACAGATTTCAGTGCAACACTAGAAAGGATTAGAAAGAAAAGTAATAGGTTCTTTAAAGATTTCAACCTTAGCATAACCTATGAACCAGGCACTAACATAGTCAATTTCCTAGATATTACATTAGACCTTAACTCTAAGCTACTTTACCCATTTAGAAAGGAAGGTGAAATCACTAGTTACGTAAATAAATTATCCAATCATCCCCCAAATATAATTAATGCTTTGATTAGAAATATTTCCTTAAGAATCTCTAAATTATCATCCAATTTTGATATATTTAACTCCCATTCGGAGCATTATAATGCGGCGTTATCTAAGGCTGGATACAACCAAAAAATTACCCTTACATATTCCTAATAAAAGAAGTAACAATAGCCACGTAAACAACAATAGAGATCGCACCAGAAATAAAACTAGAAGTAGTTTTACGGTGACAACAAATCTAAATGAAAATAAGAACAAAGATAAGAACATAGACCAGAACATAGGTAACTCGGATAGGATAAATTTAGATAAAACGAAGAAGCATGCAAATAGTTACATTGATAAAGAGAACTTACATATTCCTAATAAAAGAAGTAACAATAGCCACGTAAACAACAATAGAGATCACGCCAGAAATAAAAGTAGAAATAGATTTACGGTGACAACTAATATAAATGAAAATAAGAATAATGATAAGAACATAGACCAGAACATAGGTAATACGGATAGGATAAATTTAGATAAAACAAAGAAGCATGCAAATAGTAACATTAATAAACACAACGACTCTGGTGAGAGTAAGAATGATTCAACTAACCCCAATTCTAATTCTAGGAAATTTAATAAGAAGGATATAATGTGGCTAAATGTTCCTTTCAACTGTGCGATTCTATCGGATATTCAGAGTAGATTCAAAATAATTCTGGAAAAGAACTTCCCAACCTCTCATAGATATAACATTATTTCTAAGAAAACGGTCAGAATTTCTTATTCAACCCGCCCAAATATGTCCACTTTAATAGCTAAGATTAATAATAATAACATTAAACTAGCCAGGAAAAATTTTGATAATAACAATAGAAATACCAATGGCAATTGTAGTAACATTACCGAAGGTAATAATAGCCACAATAATAATAATAACTATCATAACATAGGTATAACCAATAGCTATGGAATAGCTAATAATAATAATACAAATAGGAACAATTATGTTAATAATAGGAGTAATACCAATAGGGAAATATCGAGAATGAAGACAACAATGATATCTATAGTAACAGTATACATTTGGAAACCAATACTGGCAATAATAGTAGCAATACCAATAATGTTAGTAATTATGGTAGGACTATAGTATTAAATGATAGTGTAGAAAGACCGATAAATGATAATACTGCCTTAGATAACAACATTAACTATAATAACGATAACACTATTTTAGATAGCAGCAGTAACTATAATAACGAAAAATATACTAATAATGTTTTGAATAGCAGTAATATGAGACATCTATCCTTGACTAATTCCACATCGGAAAATGATCCCCCTAGGTGTAACTGTAGAATTAGATCAAAATTCCCGGCACCTGGTCTATGCGGGTTAAATAACGTAATCTATAAATGTACCATAACCACAGAGAATAACAAATTTATTTATTTATTTAGGGTGTACTATAAATTTTAAGAAACGTCTTAGCAACCATCTCTCTTCTTTCAAATTACGTCATGATAGCACCACACTTTGAAGTAAGATCTGAGAACTCAAAAACAATAATATCAAGTATAAACTTAATTGGGAATTAGTTAGAAGAGCGATACCTTATAAAAATAACAGAGTTGGTTGTCAACTTTGCTCCATGGAAACTTTTGAAATACTAATGCATAGAAGAAATGGTAATTTTTTGAATAACCGTATATAATTGGGTAACTCTTGTATTCACGCTAGGATTAAGACTCTA
>NC_043002.1:61242157-61264657 GCF_006345805.1 Octopus sinensis | reverse complement strand
TACATCGAAATTTGTCTCGGAATAAAATTTCATAAATAATATTTGCTAAACATTTAATTTATCTTTCTAAACACTTATAAACAAGAATCATTACCTCCGCCTTAGCGAAGGTGCAGGTATTGTTTTTCAGTCGCGTTTGTTAGTTTGTCTGTGGACAAGATATCTCACGAACTTTCAAGGATGTTTGGACTGTTTTTCCGGATGTTTTACTTAATTTTTGAGAGCGAGCGGGTTCACTTTTAGTATTCCAGTTTGTGAGAGTTTTCGAGTTTATTTCAGATATTCTCATTTTAAAAATCATCTCTGGCTAATCATTGAGAGGATTTTGGCGTTACCTTGTGACTATTATTTTCATACTCCAAATGGGTGTATACAACGTACCACTGCTCAACAGTAGCCACATAAATAACACGAACATTTCTATTATTCTTTCTATACGGTATGCTTCAATAACAATATTGGCATTTGGAACTTTCAGTAATTTAGCTGTTATTGCAATATTTTGCAAGAAAGAAATGCGCAAGTTTCAAGTTTCTGCATATCTTATTTGTTTGGGTTGTGTAGACTTGAGCACAGTCTGGATTGGTTCCACAAGATATTTATATTACACATTTGTTTTTCAAAATGTGAGTTCTGTCAAACTCTTGTTTGGATATTCAATTGTTAATGGAATTTCTTTTGTACTAAGTATGTATTCCTCGTGGCTAGTAGTAGTTATATCCGTGGAACGTGTATTTGCAATTTACACTCCATTTCCGCGGCGAAATTACTCGAATAAATATAAACCGTACATCCTTATGGCGGTTCTATTAATATTCGCGTCTATACTGTACATAACAGATGAAACAATGGCTACGAATTCAAAGTTTCATTTGGGTTCTTTATTCG
Source organism: Octopus sinensis (assembly GCF_006345805.1). Taxonomy (NCBI): domain Eukaryota; kingdom Metazoa; phylum Mollusca; class Cephalopoda; order Octopoda; family Octopodidae; genus Octopus; species Octopus sinensis. The sequence goes on along the minus strand of NC_043002.1, from coordinate 61,263,769 downwards.
CTTTTTATTCAATCATACCAGCAGTGATTTTAGTTGGCAGTTCTATCGCCTTGATATCGAAGTTACTACAACGACCGAATCTCAATGAACAGATTCAGCGCAACATCTCAACACGAAGAAGAACCACTATTCACGTTGTAATTGCCATGAATATTTTATTTCTGATGACGACATTACCTATATCAATATATTTCTCTCTTATATCGCAGAACGATAGGCTGTTTCACACGAAATTCCACTTCTTTATTCTCTTAAGTACTTTGTCTCTGATTAACAACAGTTTTAATTTCATTTGTTATATTATTACAAGCAGAGCGTTTCGCGAACATTTCAAAATGTTATGTGTTCGTAGGCCCGCAATTGTAAGAGAGAACGTATACACATTACATCAGAGAAGTAATTAAATGATATTTCATAAGGTAAGTAGATTTTTTTTTAATATTTGAATTTAATGCTATATTTTTTTCCTTCTAATATCAATTCACTTGTCTGTATATGCGTTATTATCTTTTCCTTTCTGCATGTGATTATTGCTTAGTTCATACCAAAAATACCTATCAGTCTGTCTATCTATCTATCTATCTATCTATCTATCTATCTATCTATCTATCTATCTATCTATCTATCTATCTATCTATCTATCTATCTACCTATCTATCTATTTATCTATCTATCTATCTATCTATCTAACTACTACTTTGTGTGTGTGTGTGTGTGTGTGTACAACAGTGGTCAAAATTAGAGAACGTTTGGCATAAAATTCAAGAAATCAAAATTTTGCTTGAAATTCTTACAATTCACATCAATATATTAATACAAATGCATTCCTTTATCTTGAATGTCTTCAGCACATTTCCCTCCGAAGGATTTCACCTATTTCGTACATTGTTCTGACATAATTGTATTCATTTTCCCACAAAATTGTAACCATCACTGGACAGTGCTCGCTGATGTCTTGCAAACAACTTGCACATGCAAGTGCAACCAGTTAAAAGCTCCGTATACCGGAAGCTAGCAAGTGTATGGGATCATCAGGAGAGAATGCGCGCCGTTTCGGGGCCTACATCTCGACGGCATCAATGCGCACCGGCCCCCCTCACTGATATGAGGCCCCGCTTGCTAGATCAGCTGGTTATGAAGAACTCAATATACTTCTAGCCATCGCTCATCGTCTCTTTTTAACCAAATCCAGTGGATAACCTTCTCCACTGTAGATTGGATATCAGTCATGGTAGTATTGACTTTACGATGAGTTAAGCCTATCGATAACAACAGTCGTCTCACGCTGTGTCCAACAAACCCTCTACATCCGACTTCGATAGGAAAATGTTCCGCTTTCCAGCCTGCGTCTTCACATTCCTCGAGGAGATTTTCATAACGGTTCAATTTTCGAGCCCGAGCGTCGTCCATATTATATCACCAAGTATATTTCATAAGTTTTCTATAGGATTAAGGTAAGGGTTTTGATTTCTTTAGATTCAAACCCCACCTTAACTAGTTTATCACTGTATCATGGTGCTTTATCCTGCATGTAAATTGGCTGACGAGATGGAGATGACATACTAGCTAGCACAACATGCTGTAGAACGATGTTTGGTCTTTGAGATTACTATGGATACGGATCAGGGGCCCAAAACCTGCTGCACAATACATTCGCCGCAATATTAAACTCTCACCACCAAACTTTACTGATTTTTTCATGCATTTAGGGAGCAATCTTTCACTTTGGCGATACCTCACATATTTTCTACCGTCGAAGCCAAACAAATTAATCATGTTTTTGCCATTGAAGAACACACGCACCTTTTTCTAATCCGTCCAAATTACGTGCTTGATGGCAAAGACTAACCTCACTTTTCAGTCCTTCATACAGATGAGGATTTTAATGGCGGGAATAGGCATAAATTCCAACTTACTTCAAAAGATAAAACCACAGACTTCCCAGATATATTCACTCCATATTCACAATTTACTTGGCAAGAAATTCCTGTCATATTATTGAATCGGCCTCTTAACAACAACCTCTGAATCACACAGTGTTGCTGAACACTTGATTTCCATGGAATCCCTATTTTTTTAATGACACAAACGAGCTCATTTCTTCATAAAGCTTGCGTATTCTTAAACAACACTCTTTTTATCAGGTCGATAGAAGACCCTTGCCATTCCTTCTATTTTCAATATGAACACTCCATTCCTATAGCTTTCACCAACTTTATATTGCTTTCCATGATTATTAATTCACTACTGTTCCATATAAATCTTCACACTCTTAAGTTAACTTAGTTTAGAAAAGTTGCAGTGTTACCAGATTTTACTTTTTGAATTTGTTCTCTAACTTCTTCCATCTTGTATTTTTCAAGTTAATATTTTCTCTGTTTTAAACCATCTTGTTACAAATCACTTCCTAGAAAATTTATTGTAAATAATAAACACACATTAAATTAAATACAGTAAAAATCCCATTTGGAATAATAAAGTAGAAATGTAAATATATTTAAATTTATCTTCGTTCTCTGATATTGGCCACCACTACTGTATATATATATATATATATATATATATATATATATATATATATGAATATATATAATATATATGTATATATGTTTATATATATATATGTAAAGAGAACCTCCTTCCTATCGACAACTGTGATTGTCACACGCTGATGATAGGTCAATACCTCGAAACTCGGATCCGTGTGTATCATAAGTTGAAGACGGGGAGAATGGCTTCCCTTTGCAAATACTGATAGGGCACAGAAAGTGTGTCTATAGCCAGCTGGCGGAGATGTCTTCCTGGGGCAAAAAACTACAGTAGCATCCACCCTTAGGGGTTAGCCATATTAAAATGGCATATTTACATCACGATGTGTTTCTGCTACTGTTGATAACTCACTCTGATATTTATCATTATATATATATATATATATAATATATATATATATATATATATATATATATTATATATATATATATAATATATATATATATATATATATATATACATATATATATATATATACATATATACATTACACACACACACACACATATATAACTTGTATCATGAAAAACTATGACGCAGCGATACTTGGGAGCTTCTCTGTGTGTTCCTGCTTTTTGTTTCACTAGAATATTCGAACCTGAAATTAAACGTAACATTCTATAATAACCTATGCTTCATGCGGGTCCGAGTTTGTGGTGAAGAATTTATTATCCAATAAATACAATCGTAATTCGAATGATGGACTGAACTTCTTTTTTTTATTACTTTCACAGTAATTATAAATCAGAGTTTAAAATGTGTTTTCTGTAAATATTATATAAAAGTTATTCACAAATATTGTGAGCTAGTCATCTCTTCTGCACCAAGTAGCATCCACAAAACTTACAATTGCTAATTATATGATAGTGGCAATTTCGTTTATTATTACAAAATTCCGTTGATTATTACAAAATTTATGTAACCTCAGAAAGTGAAATTATCTACTTTCGGTGATTGCCAATACAACATCAATTGCACTATAAATCGCTACGGGGTACATTTTGTAATATCTTAACATTCAGAAGTTAAACAAAATTTAATTGGAAACAGAAATCATAAATGAATCAGAACACACTATGAAAAAAAAAATGCTACTGTTACAGGAAAGCAATTTTTATTATTCTACTTTATAGCAAAAATAACAAAAATTAATTCAGATTCACGGACTCACAACGTATAAACGTATAAATATATATATATATAATATATATATATATTAATATATATATATATTGTAAACCTAGTTCTTATTCTATCGTTCTTTTTGCCGAACCACTATGTTACGGGGACGTAAGCACACTAGGTTCGGTTGTCAATCGATGTTGGGGAACCAACACAGACATGAACATACACAGAGAAACATATATATATATATATATGTGTGCGTGCGTGTGTGTGTGTGTATGTATGTATGTATGTATGCATGTATGTATGCATGAATATACGTATATATATTTATATATATATATATATATATATATGTATGTATGTATTATGTATGTATGTATATATACATCGTCAGTAAATCATAAATCCTAAGGAGAAGCACATTCTAATTTATTGAGCAGTAGTAATTATAATAAAAAATAGTTATGGCCCGCCTAGAGTCTACTTGGGTTCACGCCTTAAAACTTTTTAGCTGTACAGCGTCTTTTCACCGTCCATTAATGTTTGAAGGTCGCTTTGGGAACAGAATCCAGGAGTTACCCCATTCGGCCGGTGATAGCCACGCCTTTCAAATATATATGATGATGAACTCTCTTGCCGTGAACGGCAAATTTGAGTTCAGTGAAATGAAGAGTTAATAATGTACTATGGACATAAATATGTCCCTTGAGACCTGCTGGTACCTTCAAAACCCTTTGGCAAATGGAACAAATTGAGGACTCACGTTGTTTAAGGATCATGTACTATGTGTTTTCGTAAGTGGATGACAAGGCTTGATTGCATCGGACCACAAAGCCACAATCACGGGTAGTGCTTCCATTTAATTGAAGCAGTATTTTGACGGCGTGCCATGATGCCTGCAAAAATCTGGTCCTGGTGATGGAGTCGTCTTTGCTCAAATTTTTTAATTAAGAAGCATAGCTGTTGCCAGATCCTGCGCCCTGTTACTTTGTTTCATATATATATATATATATATATATATATATATGGATTAGAAATTTGATATAAATTTAATTAACATCAATTTCACACCAGTGGTCCAGCATATAAAGAAACTTAATGTTCAGTAAAATTGTGTTATATACATATGTATTGTATACATTACGTAATATGTATGTGGATAATCCATATTTTTATTGCTTTTCTTTTGTCTTGCTCGATTACGTTTTGGTTGTTTTGCTGCATTTTTCTTGCGATCATTTCTTAGTGGTAAGACCATAGCGGACCTACTTCTAGCATGAGGGTATCCACATAGTGGTTTCCCTCTCATATGTATATATGTATATATATATATATATATATATATATATATATATATATATATATATATATATATATATATATGCATTTACTTATATATTTATATATATATATATATAAATATATTTATGTGTGTATATATCTATATATGTATATGTGTTCATATATATGTATGTATATATATATATATATATATACATGTATATGCATATATGTGTGTACGTGCGTGTAGATATATATATATATATGTGTGTGTGTGTTATGTGTGTGTGTATGTGTGTGTGTATAAGATAAGGGAAGAAATGGAGCAACAGTTAACAATTTGAAGTTGATCATTAGTACCGAATGATCATAGTTTAATGATGGTTAAGATAACATTTACAGCTGTTTCAGTTTATATTTTTGAGGTAAGTTTGAGTTTGTCTCGTTCCATGTAACAAATATTATCAGAATGATTTGAACTTTGCCCGAGGGATATTGGCAGATCGAAGTCTGCCGGAATAAAAAAGGGAAAAAAAGCAAAGTAAAAGAAAGAGGAAAAAAGAAAAAAGAAAAGTTCGAATGGTCTTTAGGCTTAAATTTTTGTGTTCTGAAAAATGCTACGTGGTTAAACAGTTGCTCAAGCAGCTGAATAGTAAAAAGTGAAAAAACTACAGAAGGCTTGTTTTAAAAGGTTAAAAATTATATATTTGAGTCATAAGTCTGAAGAATGTTATAAATTTTTTTCATACAATGACGTAGTTTTTGAAGAAATGACCGGTTTTGCGTTCAGCTTTTCAAATTTCTTACATCGTTATGTTTACGTTGAGAAGTGTGAAAAATAGTTCCAGATAAGGGGAGGTAATAAGTGATTTCTTCCGGTGTAAGGGAGATAACTGCTTAATATTTCTTGCCTTTTGGGGGGAGTGAGTTTCTCTGTATAAGAATGTTGGAATGGTTGAGTTTGGGCTTGTATTTTTCAATGAAGAATGTTTCCTTGTTTAGTCTAATTTGTGTTGGTGTTCCGATCAAATCTAATTTTACTTGTGCTTCTGAAAACATAATTTATGTCATAAAATGCTCGGGCTGCCACCAAAACTACGTGGGTCCACGTGACTATCACTCAGACGTAGATGCACACTGCATCGACAACAGATTGCATTCCCAGAATACAGAATGATACCCTTTAGTGAGCATATTGAGAAATGCGCAAAGCAACTACTACCACAATTCTTAATCTTTCCATTTTACCAATGTGCTATCGGAACACCTACACAAATTAGACTAAACAAGGAAACATTCTTCATTGAAAAATACAAGCCCAAACTCAACCATTCCAACATTCTTATACAGAGAAACTCACTCACCCAAAAAAGCAAGAAATATTAAGCGATTATCTCCTTTACACCGGAAGAAATCACTTATTACCTCCCCTTATCTGGAACTATTTTTCACACCTCTCAACGTAAACATAACGATGTAAGAAATTTGAAAAGCTGAACGCAAAACCGGTCATTTCTTCAAAAACTACGTCATTGTATGAAAAAAATTTATAACATTCTTCAGACATAATGACTCAAATATATATTTTTTAACCTTTTAAAACAAGCATTCTGTAGTCTTTTCACTTTTTACTATTTTCTATATATTCAACCACGTGCTTTCACACACCAACTTTCTCACCTATATATATATATATATATATATATATATATATATATATATATATAGGGAGAGAGAGAGAGAGAGACAGAGAGAGAGACAGAGAGAGACAGAGACAGAGAGAGAGACAGAGAGTGGGGCGTAAAATTCCCCCTTCGGTAAAGTTCCCCCTTCAGTCATTCCTGACCATGCCATTGTACCTAGTAAGTTCCCTCCCGCCAGGTAAGGTTATTTATGGAAGACTAGCAGCTGCGTGTGCATATCTGCCTCCCCGTCCACTCCACCGATTTTATCCACGATAAATGTGAAGGCCGCTAAGCACAGCTTATCTGTGACATGTGATATCGCAACCCATTTCTACAGCTGAGTGAACTGTAGCAACGTGAAATAACGTGTCTTGCTGAAGAATACAGCACACATCCGTGTCCGATATATATATATATATTCATGTGGATCTGGGGTGTATGTGTACATGAAATTGTATCCTTTACTCGTTTTATAAATTCACAAAATTAATTTAAGCCTACGAATGTTCACCAAAATTATTACTATCTTATATACACGTCTAGATCGGTATAAATAATTCCTCAATACCAAACAGAATCTGGATAACCAATTCCACAAACAGTACTAAAATATTTCGTTATACGTTATATTTTCATAACTTTATTGAGATTTGGAAATTTCAGTGGTTTTGCTGTTATTGAAATGACTTTAAAGGAGAGAAACGCGTCAGACCAAAATGGTTGCTCCCTATCTCAGTTGCTTGGGATGTGTGTATTTGATCATAGTCTGTCTAAGCTGGATGAGATATCTAAGTTATTCATTTATTTTCAAAATGCGGATTCAGAACGTTGTTTCAATATGCGATTTTTAACAGAATTGCTTTCACACTTGACATATATTTCTTATGGCTATTCGTAGTTATTTCCCTGGAATGTCTGTAAACAATTTACGCTTCATTTTCGCCGCCATATTTTTTTTAAAACACACAAACCATACTCTGTTATGTTCAATCGCCTTATTTCTGCCTCCATAACAAACTTATTAATTTCACTACAGCCAAATAATATAACATAACTTTTGTCTTTCGTCCCTATTTATTCATTCATACCATGGGGGATTTTAATAGCTAATTCGGTTTCCTTGGTTCATAAGCTAGGGAAAAACTAAACTTCAGACAACAAAATCAACGCAACATCTCGAAACGGAAAAATAAAACAACTATGTTTTTGCTTTAATGTCGCGGGAAGGATTTTGCATATATTTCGACATCTATACGGTATTAAATATTTTGAATCTGATTAACAACGGGTTTCCTTTTCGTGCATTTTTCTATCGGGACTATAGTCTGATAGAATATTTCTCTATATAATATAAATCATCACAATCTTATTTTACATCATTTATTGGACTTGCTGTCTAAGAAATTCATGGTCCGTAAATGTTTTTCGCAGTTTTAATATTGGATTGGTGCATAATTATTGCGGCTCTTTTTTTTCAAGAAATTTTATTCAACACAAACAATAACAATATTTAACAAAAACACATTTAAAGGAGGATCTGGCCTTCTGCCAAACAAATGGGAATTGAAGTAGATGGTGAATATGCTCTGGAATAATCATTTAAAGGTGTTTTTGTTACAAGTTGTTATTGTTTTTGTTGAATAACGTTTGTTGAAAAAAGCCACAAAGATTATGCACTAACCCAATATAATTTACTACTCGTAAAATATTAGTGGATGGATATTTTTCGTCATATCAAATTTAGTTATTCGAGATTTCAGCTTAATATTCAGCTAATTTCTTTATGTTTCCTTCGTTTAAACAAATATTTCTATAGTTAAAAATATAATTATTAAGTCTATTTCAGCAGTACCAGTACTGTAAACTTGTTAGGTAATTGGCTCTGAGAATACATTGAAATATTGGTTTCAAAGTTTAGCAAGAGGCCAGTAATTTAGGAATATGGGTAAGTCGATAACACCGACCCCATGAAAGGATGAAAGGCAAAGTTAACATCGGCTGCATTTGAACTATTTTTCTACTCTAGGCACAATGCTTGAAATTTGGAGGAGGGGGCCAGTCGATTACATCATCCCCAGTCCTCAACTCGTACTTAATTTATCGATCCGCGAAAGTGTGAGAGGCAAAGTCGACCTCGGCAGAATTTGAACTCAGACCGTAAAGACAGACGAAATGCCGCTAAGCATTTCGCCCGGCGTGCTCACGATTCTGCCAGCTCGCCGGCTTAGATATTTTTTAATATTAATGGTAAATGGATATCAGGCGGCGGTTCGGCAGAATTGCTAGCTCTCCAGTTAAAATGCCTCGCGCCATTACGTCCATTTTTACATTCTGAGTCCAGACTCCACCGAGGTTGGCTTTGCTTTCAGTTAGTTCGGGGTCCATAAAACAAGGACCAGCTGAGCACTTGGTTTGACGTAATTGACTTATTCCATCCCTCGAAATTGCATGATTTCTGCCAAAATTTGTAACCAACATGTTGGATGGATATAGTTTCTCCCAAAACAAGTGATACCAACTAAAAAAATATTTAGAAATAAACCATAAAGATGATAGTTTGGGATTGGATTGGCTGTGTGGTAAGTAGCTTGCTTACTAACCGCATGATTCTGGCTTCAGTCCCACTACTTGGCACCTTGGGGAAGTGTCTTCTACTATAACCTCGGGTGGACCAAAGCCTTGCGAGTGGATTTGGTAAACAGAAACTGAAAGAAGCCCGTCGTATATATATATATATATATATATATATATATATATATGAGTGTGTGTGTGTGTGTGTGTGTGTGTGTGTATGTGTGTATGTTTGTGTGTCTGTGTTTTTTCCCTCAGAATCGTTTGACAACTGATGCTGGTGTGTTTACATCCCGTCAGTTAGCGTTTCGGCAAGAGAGACAAATAGAATAAGTACTAGATTTTCTCGACTAACGGTGATGCTCCAGCATGGCCGCAGTCAAATAACCGAAACAAATAAAAGAAAGAAAAGGAAGATAATGCAGGTAAAATGAACATAAAGCAGCCGTAGGAAGTTAAAGCAAAAGCCATGGAAATGAGCGAGAATAAGTCACTAACCGAAAAAAGTGGATCTATTGTTTAGTAAAATACTATTTACTTGGTTAAGCCAAAATAACTCAAATTGTTCAAATACTAAGAAATAAGCATACTCAATTTGATTTATGCGAAATAATTTACGTATATGGATTGGTTATTTCCCTTGGCTATATATAAGGATCCCTTTCAGGAGCGAATGGTTTACTTCCCTTGAATGTTTAAAAATAATATGTTAGTTATACGTAGTAGATATAAGAATCCCTTCCCGGGGCCCTATTATCTAATTTTTCAACTATCTAAACGTGTAGTGTTCCAGACATGAGTTCTAATCACGTGTCAAGTTTCATCAAATTCGATTACACGATGTAGGGGAAGTTAGATAACAACGCCACAAACAAGGACACACAGATTTTCCACATATGTATTATATATATATATATATATATATAGAGAGAGAGAGAGAGAGCGAGAGAGAGAGAGAGAGGGAATCAAAGATTTCAATATTCACTGAAACTACTAGTCTATCAAAACTAAACGAGATAGATATAAACCAGTCAAGTGTAACTTAATTTTTAATAAAATCCTCTTTTTAGACAACGTTTAGCTCTTGAAGACTTAGTACTAAAATTTGAGAAGAGCCACACTGATATATATATATATGTAAATGTGTGTGTGTATGTATATATATGCATATATATATATATATATAAATGTGTGTGTGCGTATGTATATATATGCATATATATATATATATATATATATATATATATATATATATAATAAATGTGTGTGTGTATGTATATATATGCATATATATATATATATATATATATATATTATATATATATATATATATATATATATATATATATATATATATGTATATATATAATGCCAAAACCGCAAGGTAAAAAGTGGATGTAAGAGGAATCCAGGCGAGCAGATGTAGCGACGTTTATGCAGATAAACAACTTATATATAATAACTTGGTTTTTATATACAAAATATATATACACACAAGTGTACATGAAAACAGATGATTAACAACGAGTGAAGATGTTCAGACGATGAATATTTTAAATGTAACTGTATAGATATTTATATATTAATAGACCAAAATTACGTTGAGTACAAACGACTGACAAGATCAGAAATACTGAGGTAAGTTATTACAAGTCAGACAACTGTTTCTCGCGCCTCGGAAATCCATCATGACGTTGGTAGATGCAATTCACCAAAATATGTAGCCGGTAATGGAAGCAAATAAACATTTAATAAATCGGGCCTCGTATTTTTTGATGCATGTTTGCATCTGATTCATCATTCTTTCAACTTCGTTTGTTGTATTTTTACAAGCTGATCGTTTCCTGAAAATTTCAAACGACTATGTTTTGGTAAGTCCACATTTACATTGCTATACATCATAAGGTAACTAATGTTTTACATGATATTTCAAATGAGATATTTATAGGTTTCCTCGATCTCTGTTAACTTCTGTTTATATGAACATATACACACACACACACACACACACACACACACAGACACACACACACACACAGACACACACACACACACACACATTCCAACATACGTATAATTGCTTGACTCAGTTCGCTTGTTGTTTATCTATTTATCCGCCGATTACTCTATATATATCTAGAAGATGAGTGTGATGATGATGATGAGCAGGATGAGGAGGAGGTGAGAAGGATTCTCATGAGGATGGGAAATACGATGTTGACATTAGTAGCACCAATAACGTATATATTCCAAAAAGTCCATTTTTGCGTAATATACGTAAAAATGATGTAAAGTTATATAATACGTTAGACTAAATAAAAAAGAACGATGGGAGATACACTACCATCAAATTATGTAGGCGATAATTAGTGTATGCTGAGCGAAAAATATGCAGTATTGTTGATTAATATGGACATGCATCAATATCTACCTACCTAACTATCTTTGTATATATCTATCTATTTATCTGACTATATATCTACCCATCTATCTAAAAACACACACACACACCACACACACACACATATATATATATATATATATATATATATATATATATATATATATATATATATATGAATATATATATATATATATATATCACGTGATCACGTGATCACGTGACCGACCAGTCCATCAGGTGTTGCTACACATCGGTGGTCACAATGCGTTTGCATTGTTTTAGCCTTTGAATGACGCCACCCCGCTGGCTAAGCGAGCAGGCCAACAGAAGAGTGTGAGAAAGAGTGATGAAAGAGTACAGCAGGGATCACCAGCCACTGCCGGAGCCTCGTGGATCTTTAAGGTGTTTTCGTTCAATACCGCGATCCTACGACCGCGAGTCCGCTGCCCTAACCACTGGCCATTGCGCCTCCATATATATATATATATATATATATATATATAGAGAGAGAGAGAGAGAGAGAGAGAGATAGATAGATTAGATAGATAGATAGATAGATTAATAGATAGATAGATAGATAGATAGATAGATAGATAGATAGATAGATTGATAGATAGATAGATAGATAGATAGATAGATAGATAGATAGATAGATAGATAGATAGATAGATAGATAGATAGATAGATAGATAGATAGATAGATAGATAAATATAGGCATATATATATATATATATATATATATATATCCAGATAGAAAGATGGTTTCAGGTTCATAAATTGAGAAGAGAAAATATAATGGATTTGACATGATTCCAATCCATAATATAATCTCGCAGAATCAATTGATTCGTATTACAATTGAAGTCATACATCTGGTGAAACTTGGAATCAGATAAGTGCATGTAATCCTCTGATATTATTCAGATTAAAGACAAAATATGCAAATGCTACTTATATCAACGTCACAAAAATTGATGTAAACTACGTGTTTGATTTCAGAGTATAATAGGGATTATGATTTGAAACCTTCTGACGACGTAATGTACGAAATGAATAGCGTGCAGCTATACTCGGATTCATATCTAACTTACTTGCAATTGCAACTTGCGTTACACTATATGAGTCAGCACGAAATGGAGTTGAAATAAATTGGTTTATATTTGAGAAGCTCCACAGGATTTAAATGCAGGTCGAGTAATCGAGTCAAATGAAATTTCAAGATATAATTTCAAATATTGCTCAGTAACATAAAGCAATAAAATAATAAAAGTGTCACCCATATTGTTTATGTTTAAAACAATAAAATCTTTATTTCTTTTCCTTAGAATAAGTGTTCTTGGTGACATGCACAGTACAAAGATCAATGGGGACAAACAGTCCCCTTGGAAGATCCCTTTGCTGAAACTTTCTCAATATGCCGAAACTTCTATATGCTGTCAATTCCGTCCTCCAATTTGCCATAATTTTTCCAAACAATCGCACAAAATTCAATGCTATACCAAATATATTATAATCCAAGAATTTTGGATTATACCGTATGCCTGACGATAATCGATCCATGTCATGGCTGAGTTACTTTTCTTCCTCTTGCAGCCTCTGAGTACAGTTTTGCCTATCAGGAGTTGATTCTTTGTACCTCTGCATTTACGCTTGCACTACTTCTGCTCCTGTGGCAGCACTCCATTGTTTTCCAGATGTCCGTACATTGACTCTGCAAATATTCCAGTCAATAATTTCCACAAATGTAGCAAGAATATCGGCCTGTAATTGTCTACCGTATTGTCTTTTTCGATGTTTTTCAAGAATAACACTGTCCTACCCATTGTCAACGACTCTGTTGTTAGTTGGTCGGCATGTAACAAGGTGTTGAGTTGTACTGCTATTCGTGCATGATATTCTTTTGATCCAGTTGCCTTGAACTCCATCTGGTCCCGAGGGCTTCCAGTTCTCCATTTTATGGTTGATTTCCTTCACTTCCCTAACTGCCTATTTCGGACAGACTACTGTTTATCTTTATTCTTGCAACCTTTCAGCATCCGTCTTGTACTCCTTATCTTTGCTCCAATATCACTCCAAAACCTTTGACTTTCAATGTTATCTGGTATCAACTTTTGATCTATACACTCTCCATATATTCCTTTGTAGAATCTATTCTGATTTAGTCTGAATAAACTATTCTGCTCGTATCCCTTCATTATTTTGTCGTCTCTTACCATCATTGCTTTCTTTGCAACGAGGCGCTGTTTCATTTCTTCCATTACCACTTTCAGGTCCTTTCTTTCAATATCATACTTCCTGTTCAGTGCCCTGTATTGTTGTTCGCTTTTAATCTCCCCTTCTCTTTTCGATCTAACACAGAGAAGTCCTTCAAGAGCATATCTAACCCCACCTGCATTCTTCTTTTCCGCCATTTATCTTTTCTTTAGTCACTCTCATTATACTTCTTTTCCTTGACATCAAACCTGCCTTTTCTGCTACAACAATACTTGCTGCTTTGATTAAATTGTTGGTTTCTGTGGTGCTTTTTTTTAGGATTTCAGAATTTCATTCACACTTTTCGTTTCTTGGTTCAATTTCCACCGATCAAACTTTTTAAGGTGCAAATAATATCGCTATCGTTCTCCTTTAATCTAACCTTTATTCTGTCGTAGATTGCCTTTTGCCCATCTGCCATGTTACCATTAATTTTATTGTCCTCTTCCAAACTACCTATATGTCACTAATCGAGAAAGCTATCATTCTTACTTTACTGTGTTTATGAGAGATTTCCCTTCTGTTTTCTGTTATGGGATTACTTTTATCTGTAAGAACGGTATTTTAATCGTTTCCCCAACTGCTATACTCCAATGCTCGTCATTCTATAGCTTCGAGCTCTACTTCTGTGAACCAACGATTTTTTTCTTATTGCTCTAGCTTGATCACATAAGTTGAAACAATCCCCTTTCTCTGCATTGATCATACATACGTTGTCGGTATACCCAAATATGTCCACCATTTTCATCTACAGGGTTGCATAGATAGTAATATTCTATGACCACAGCAGCGACTTGTTTATTCCATCTACGCATATGGGCTGGTCCATTGCTGGAAACGGGCCAGTATGTGTGAGCCTACAGGGTGCAACACTGTTACCGTCAAAGCCTTCCGTTTCATTACCACCGTTATTCACAATAATTTGTTTTTTCATTGTCACTCATATGAGGTAGCGATTATCAGATTGTGCAATTAACAGTGTTTTTATTGATGCCATCATAGATGTATCATCTATCAGGACATGTAGAGATTCGAACCACTTGCTTTCATTAATACTATTATCATCACTGCTATTATTTTCATATTTTACTGTTGCCATTATTAATATTTACTCTAATCCGACATGGGATTTGGCTAATTGCCATTAACACTCTCTTATTAGCACTAGGCTACGAGTCTTATCTGCTAGCGTATAAGCAAATAAATGTATTGAAACGAGACAAAGAAATAAGCAAAAAGCTAATATACACACACATGCACATATATATATATATATATATACATAGTTGTTTAATGTTTTTGATCAATAATAACTTGTTTTTATTCAAGTTAATTTTTCGTATGTGTGCAATTGTTAATAAGTTACTTAATGTTATTTCGAAATATTAAAACGTATTCATGTAAAACTGGGATGCGAACGAAGTTAATTAGTATACCTACTTTCGTGTTTGTGATGTGTACTTAATCAGATATCAATCAATAAGGACTTACTTTGATATAGTCCAACACTTTTAATTAGTATTACTTACTCGGTTGTAGTCCAGCGCTTTGTCCGTGTGGCGAGCGTGTTGTTGTTGTTGTCATCATCATCATCATCATCCTCCTCCTCTTCCTCCTCCTCCTCATCATCATCATCATCATTATCCTCATCATCATCATCATCATCATCATCATCATCATCATTATAAATATTTCCCTTTATCACGGGTTTTGTTGAAAATCCTCGAGTCTTTCATGAGTTTCGGACTTAATACCTGCAGCCTAGGGTAATATGTTATGCCTTCTTTGCATCTATCTAATACTTTCCCGATTATTCTGGCAGTGCTGAGGAGGCAAATCTTTTGTAACTGGTCCAGTCTATTCTAATTTCCTTTATATTTCTCTGGATGGTTTTATTATCATTATTATTATCATTGCTTTTACACAGCTTCTAATGCTGGAGATGTACTAGACTATCAGCTGTTCACTATCAGCAAACTAAGGTAACACCTCTTATTTTTCCAGCACATTCCGAAGTATTCGAGCGGTTCCAAGCAGTACTGTTAGTTCCCTGTTAGTTCCACGTACTTCTCGAGATTTTTTATCACTCTTCTCAGGGCTCCGACAATTATTGGTACTACTGCTACCTTTTTCATCGACCACAACTGGTTAACGTCCCAAGCTAACTTGTCATATCGCTCAAATTTTCTTCATTATCGCATACCCTGTTGTCAGCTGGGCATGCTATATCTATGATCCAGCATAGTATATTATCTTTCTCAATTAAGCCACATATCGTCTGGCTTCCAATTATCTATCTCATTGTCGCACTGAATCTTAAAATCTCATAGGTTCTTTGCATTTCTATGTTCGACGAAGCCTTCAGGTTAGTTGTCGTACCAATTTTTCGCTGTCAAATCCATACTTGTTATAATGGACAGGCGTGGCTATATTGTCGTGGCGTTTCCTATATTCCTTCTGGGTTAGTGGTGTATATTCACTGGTAATATGCCATATGGTTTTACCTCTTTGTCCATAGATTCTGCACTTAACACTTTCTGGTGTGTTGTCTATTCTGTATTTTATGTAGTTTGTTCTTAGTGCTTGTTCTTAGGTAGCACATATTACAACCTCCGTTTCCGGTTTTAAATCACTTTTATTATAATTATAATTATTATTATTAGTATTATTATTATTATATTATTATTATTATTATTATTATTATTATTATTATTATTATTATTATTATTATTAATATTGAGTGAGAGAGCAGTGCATGCCATCAAAGTGACACTGTGGTAAAATATACGAAGCCCAATATACACATCATGACTGCCCGTCTGATAAGGGTACACCTAGCACATGCATCACAACCAAATCTGCGTGACATGGTGATCTCATGACAAGATAAACAGCGCATGACCTTGCGGGTGGAGCCCAGTTAGAATTTTATTTTGGTTGGGTAACCCATCCCACTCAAATGGCCCCTGATTAAGGGTTTTTTAAGGATGTTGAATGAAACACCCATGCTTCCAGAGGTGAATCAGTCAAACCCCAAAGAATCCATCTCAACACATGGCTACGATGCTCCCCCACTACTTCTACTCGTGATCAGAGATGCACATATCGTCAGCCACTAAGGGACATGCTCAACTGGTTACGGTCAAACAACTGACAAGCAAATCTGTGGTACTGAGCAGAATATTTGCTGTTACTATTATTATTATTATTATTATTATTATTATTATTATTATTATTATTATTATTATTATTATTATTATTCAGTAGTTTTATTTTTATAGCGTGCTTTCACTTCACTACCGAGCGCAGCTCTGTGTGCCTTGGGTATGTGCTGTGATTTGTTGTGATGCTCTGATGGTTATTGTATGGAAAGTGTTCTGCGTAGGATGTGTGCAGTGCCTAGTAGTGCAATTTTCTGTATGTTATATATGTTTGTAAGTCCTGGTGTTTTTGTTATGTATTTGTCTGAATATTTTTTTATCATGCCTAATGCACCTACTATGATAGGAATTGTTTCTGTTTTCAGATTCCACATTCTAGTTACCTCTATTTCCAGGTCTTTGTATTTTGAGAGTTTCTCCATTTCTTTATTGATACATCAATTAGAAAGCCTTTTTTTTTTCTTCATGATCTCTGACAACTATATCTGGTCTGTTAGCCTTAATTTCTTTATCTGTGTGTATCGGCATATCCCAGAGTATGGTTGCTTTCTCGTTTTCTGTGACCTTTTCTGGTGTGTGCCTATACCATCTTTTTTTTTTTCCTGTTGTTATTCCATAATGTTGGCATAGCTTCCAATGTATGTAGGTTCCAACTCTGTCATGTCTGTGAATATATTCCTTTTTAGCCAGGACTGGGCAGCTAGAGATAATATGATTTATTGTTTCTTGTCCATCTCCACATATTCTGCAGTTACTTGTAATATTTCTTTTCATTACATGTTTTTGGTAATTTCTGGTGGGGAGGCTTTGGTCTTGTGCTGCAATTAAAAATCCCTCTGTTTCTGCTTTGAGTCCTGAGCTTCTCAACCATTGCTGGGATTTTTCTTTGTCTATTTCTTTTGCGTTTAGTTTAGTGCAGTATTTACCATGATGGGGCTTTTCTTGCCATCGTTTTATCATGGTTCGTTGCTGTTCTATTTTTAGTTTGGATTTCATTTGTTTTATAGCTTTTGTTGTTTCTTCATCATCTTCTTCTTCTTCGTGTTTATTAGGTGGTATGATTTCTTGTTCATTATTATTATTATTATTATTATTATTATTATTATTATTATTATTATTATTCAGTGAGAGAGCAGTCCATGCCAACAAAGTGACACTGGGGTAAAATATACGAAGCCCAATATACCCATCATGACTACCCGTCTGATAAGGGTACACCAGGCACATGCATCACAACCATATGTGCGCGACATGGTGATCTCATATCAAGATAAACAGCACATGACCTTGCAGGTGGGGCCCAGTTAGAATTTTTTTCAGGTTGAGTAGCCCATCCCGCTCATAAGGTCTCTGAATAAGGGTTGTTTAAAGATGTTAAAAGAACCACCCATGTTTCCAGAGGTGAATCAGTCAAACCCTAAAGAATCCCTCTCAGCACATGGCTATGATGCTCCCCCACTACTTCTGCTCGTGATCAGAGATGCACATATCGTCAGTCACTAAGGGACATGCTCAACTGGTTAAGGTCAAACAACTGACAAGCAAAACTGTGGTATTGATCAGAATATTTGCTGTAGCCCATCTTTTATATCAAGACAAGACAATGTACATGATATAATTATTATTATTATTATTATTATTATTATTATTATTATTATTATTATTATTATTATTATATGTCTGCACTTTTCTTCATAATTGTACAAGTTAATTCAAAGTCTCACTCTGAGAACTCCACAGACAACAATTTAGAAGTTCAAATTTATGTTCTAGAGAACGTTTAAGAAAACATAAAAAAATTATGAGTTTGTTTAAAATGTGAGATTACATAGACGGTATTTTACGTAAGATATGGACAGCCCGCATGGACTCTATCGTTGAATTTCTGCAAGTTTGGGTCTTTCTTCTAACATGTAGCAATCAGCCCCTTTTGCCATCATTCTTGGGGAATAGATAGTGTTTTAGTCTTCAGTTTCCACATTTTGTCAGTTTCTATTTGAATATCTTTATACTTGCTCACTTTTCGGTATGTCTTGAAGGATATATTTATGTCGATTGGGACAGCCTTATCGAGGAAGATGCTTGATCTTTGAGTGTAGTCCTTCAATAAAATGTCTGCCATATCATTTGTATTATCTCTCTCACTATATATACATTTATACATACATACATACATATACACACACACACACACACACACACACACACACACACACATATATATATATATATTATATATATATATATATATTATATATATATATATACATATGGATTGAAAGGATAGTCAGAAAGAAACTAATCGCATTCCTTGTGGAAAATATCTTGCTGAGTGATACCCAGCATGGTTTTCGACCAGGTAGGAGCTGCCTGACCCAGCTCTTACAGCATTATGACTGGGTGTTGAGGTAGTTACTCAACAAATCAAATGTGGACGTAATCTACTTTGATTTTGCAAAAGCTTTTGACAAGGTGGATCATGGTATGATATGCCACAAACAGCGTGACCTCGGCATAGCTGGAAGACTTGGAGTGTGGTTACATGACTTCCTGAAAGATAGGAGTCAGGCAGTAGTTGTTAATGGAGCCACCCCTATGAACACACAAATAGTGAGCGGTGTTCCACAGGGCACTGTCTTGGGACCACTGCTTTTTATAGTGGCCCTCTCAGATATGCCTTCAAATGCCCGGATAGCCACTCTGGCAAGCTATGCAGACGATACGAAAGTCTCGCAGAAAATACAGAACTCCAGCGATGTTGCACACCTGCAGCAGGAGTTGGACCCAATCTACATATGGGCTGAGGATAATAATATGCAGTTTAATGCTGAAAAATTCCAGGCCCTGCGCTACCAGCATCCAAAACTGAATATTAAACTTACAGGATACACCGGACCACAGGGAATTTCAATCCCAGAGCCTAAGTCTGTGAGGGAACTGGGTATCGACATGAGTGATGATACCTCTTTCCAAGTTCACATTACCAGGATGGCGACAAAGTGCAGACGACTGGCTGGGTGGATCCTAAGAACATTCAGAACCAGAGATAAGGAAACCATGATGGTCCTCTGGCAGACATTCGTCCTCAGCCGCCTGGATTACTGCTCACAGCTATGGTCACCCATCAGTGTAAAATTAACAGCGGACCTTGAAGCAATCCAGAGAAGTTTCACAAAGACGATCGCCTCTTTGCAACAGCTCAGCTACTGGGAAAGGTTGAAACAGCTAAGACTATACTCCCTGGAGAGAAGACGAGAGAGGTATGCAGTAATATATGTCTGGAAGATCCTGGAAGGAATTGTGCCAAATTTTGGAATTGTAAGCTACACCAATGCTAGAATGGCACGACACTGCATAGTGCCAAATATCCCAGCAATGCCATCACGCTTCAGGACCAGCTTCTGCAATAGCCTGGGTTTCAAGGGCCCACAGCTTTTTAATATTCTCCCAAAGAGTCTGAGGAACTTGCACAAAGTAGATGTAGCAGTTTTTAAATCAAAGCTGGACATCTTCCTGTCAAGAGTCCCAGATGAACCTACCTCACGGCAAGAGGTGCAAATGAGAGTAGCTATATCAAACTCCATTCTTCACCAAGTGCCACATATTAGACGAGGTTCGTCGTAATAACAGTGTAGCACAAAACAGCGGTGCATCAGCATGGCCGCAGCTCTGAGCTGAAACTAGAAAAAATATATATATAGCGGTGGTACCCCAGCATGGCCGCGGCCTTCGGGCTAAAATATTTTAAAGGATTTAAGGATATATATATATACATATATATATATATATATATACATATGTATAGATATAGTTATATATATATATGTATATATAATGATTAATGCAGAAGACGTAA
The DNA here is from genome assembly GCF_006345805.1 of Octopus sinensis. Classification (NCBI taxonomy): domain Eukaryota; kingdom Metazoa; phylum Mollusca; class Cephalopoda; order Octopoda; family Octopodidae; genus Octopus; species Octopus sinensis. The sequence continues at coordinate 61,242,879 of NC_043002.1, read as the reverse complement.
TGTAACTAGAAGATTTGTTTAGTATAACAATCGTTTCAGTTTCTTTCTGCACTCCTCAAAACTGAGTGTGAGAAAATGTAATGACATCAGATGCAACGCACAGTGCAGGGAGCCACATCAGGTAACGTAACATGGTTCAAAAGTTATACAATTTTCATTTCGTTTTTCCTCTTACTTATAAGTTTGTGGTGTGTTGTTAATAGTTTACACACATTTTGGTGAAGTGGGGAATATTGCGGAAAGGATGTGGTTGATCAATAAAAATTTAATAGATACAAAGAATTTAATGCAAATGGGGCTTGCGATTTTATATATGTGTGTGTGTGTGTGTGTGTTGTGTGTGTGTGTGTGTGTCTGTCTGTCTGTCTGTCTGAGTGCGCGTGTGTGTGTGCTTCTAAATCTGTTCTTGCCTGTGTGTCTGCTTGTTTATGTAAGAGTGTAAATAGATTCAAATATTTAATGGAAAATTCATTAACCTAAAAGCGACCAACTATGAATGCTGAATTCTGGCTGGAATGTTTTCAATGGTGAAAATAGTTGACTTCATATTTTTCAGATTTTCAGAATTTCAGATGCGCAATCGTTATATGTTGTTTACAAGCTATACAGAGAGAAAATCAATTTGCGCATCACGTATTTGACACGTTATTCGCAAATCCATATATATTTTTTAATCATTCCCTTTAGAATTATTTGAAAGAAATTGTAGATTTTGTGTCAAG
>NC_043002.1:61222157-61237157 GCF_006345805.1 Octopus sinensis | reverse complement strand
TTCACCTAAAAGGAAAATTACGTATGATACTAAATGCGACAAGGGTGTTAGAAAATATGTACATGCTAGAAATAAGAGCTAAAAATCTCAAATGCTGTAGTTAGCACACATGAATGGAAACACGAACAATTAGGCACCTCTTAGTGCTTTTGTGTGTGTGTGTGTGAGTGTGCGTGTGTGGTCTGTGTGTGTGTGTGTGTGTGTATGTATATATATATTAGGCATTATCGAAAAAAAATTTTTTCCACGCACTAGACGTAGCCCGAAAGCTAGAAATATCTTTCATATCAAGTTCTCTGATCTAAATATAATCTATGAGATGCCAGTGCTTAGATCTTGGGTACATCCAGGGGGATGTACGAAGGGATGCTTAAATATTCCTGGCTTTCGGTACAAGAATATACAGGTGTATCAGTTAATTATAATTTCGTTCAGCATATTCTCCTCTCAGGTTCACTCAGTTATTGCATCGGTCCTTTTGTTTTTTTCTAGACCCTGTTAAAGAATTCGGAAAAAAAACTCCACCCCCGTAATGTATAAAGCAATTCTAATTCGCAAGCAGGAGAGGATTGTACAGTCGAATGAATGCAGCTGTAAATCCATTGCTCCAATTAATTTATTTCAACTAACAGAGATCAAGAGAGAGTTTCAGAAGCGTATCCAGTTCAAGTTATAAAGAGAGAAAAATATTGCGTACAGGGCATTTAAGTGTAATAGTTCTAAATTAATTATTATTATTCAAAGATTTCTCTATAAGATTATTTGCAAGAAATTTTAGATTACATGTCTAAACTGCAATCTCTTCGTGTGCATAGTCTCTCGCTTTGAAAATAACGGCATATTTCTTGGTTTCATGAGTTCATAGATTTTATATATTTATAGTTGGCAGAATTACGATGGAGCTGTGAGGTATACATTCTGATGGAGGCAGAGAACGGATTGGGAGGCTTGATTCTTCACTAATTAGAGCAGTAGTAGTGGTTACGTTAGTAATAGTAGAATCGGATGACAATAAAGATGATGTATTTCTTGTGTTTATCTAAGTGAGTGGGGAATTTGAGCGACCTGACTGTAGAGAAGAGCTACGGACTGTGTTGTTTAATAGTATTGAGGAGTGACTGTGGCTGCCGATCTCGCTGTTTAGTTGTGGTACGTGCAGTAGAAGTAGAACATGATGGCAATGATAACGATGGGTCTTTTGAATCATTCAGAGGAAATGCAGAATGTGCATGGCTGGAGACTGAAGGGCTGTTGATTGTGTGTTTTGACAGGATGTCAATTGTGCTCTAAGTGACCTGAGTAGTGACCTCGGCTGCTGGAAATGTTATTGTTGTTGTTGCCACTGCTGGTGTTGTCATCATTTATCTATTTTTGTCTTGTGATCTTGTTTGGAAAAGAAACCAAGCTTCAGGCAACATTTCTCAGATCAATTTTAGTCACTATTTTCTTTGTCTGTTATAGGTATTTAGGAGGTCGAGATTTTGATTAAGCACCTCTCCAAAACAATTTTAGGGGGTGCAAACGCACCATATATTCCCGAGCTATTGCACTTGGCGTATTTTAGTAAAACATATAGTATTCTATGCCTCATTGTTTCGAGAGATGTGAGTAGATATACATATTTCGTTTCACTTCTCTTAATATATGCTTTTCAATTCTCTTCGCACGTTTTATCCCATCATCTATCAGTGAAGATGTCTCCAGTTTAGTATGGTTTTTATTTCATGAAGTCAGTGGTACCTACAATTTTTATCAAACACTATTGTGTAAATCCATCTCACTAAATTGAACGGGGTATTTTAATGTTTCGCCTGGCATTAGCTGAATAGCAGGCACATTTTGGAGCACGTGGATTTATAATACGTAATGGTGTGAATTTGTTTCTTTTGTTTTATTTTCTTTTACTTGTTTCAGTCATTTGACTGTGGCAATGATGAGCACCGCATTTAAGTCGATTGAGCAAATCGACCCCAATTTTCTCTCTCCTGTATACCCATAAATTAAATATTAGTTTTTATACGACTAAATTTGAATATATGTCATATTTTCATGGTAATTATCGAGATATCTACACACACATGCGTATATGCGTATATATATATATATATTATATATATATATAATAATATATATGTGTATATATATATTTGTCTGTGTGTGCGTTTGTTGTGTGTGTCTGTGTGTGTTTGTATGTGTGTCTGTGTCTGTGTATTTGTGTTTGTGTGTGCGTATGGGTGCTGGTGTACATATTTACTTGTCTATCACTTGGCGAATCTATCCATAAAATATAGCTACAGGCACTTGCCAAATATGGCACAACATGCCTCCAGTTTTGTTTTGTTTTGAAATGAATGTTTGTCATCACTCTCCAGAATAGTCGCACCAAAATATCAGCATAACTTTCTGAAAATAACTAATGCCTAAAGGTGGTCTGATTTCCGGATACAGAGTGCACAACCAGGCCCAGGATTGGCTGTGTGGTAAGTAGCTTGCTTTCCCACCACATGGTTCTGGGTTCCGTCCCACTACGTGGAATCTTTGGCAAGTGTCTTCTACTATAGCTGCGGGCCGACCACCGACCAACGCCTTGTAAGTGGATTTGGGAGTCGGAAACTGAAGAAGCGCGTCGTATATATATTATATATATATATATATATATATATATATATATATATATATATATATATATATATTATTATTATATGTAGAAAAATACAACTGGGACAAGAACGTAAATTATTTAGAAGACGATACAAAAAACACGGACGGGACAATCGAAGCCTTCAATCTTCAGTCAAGAACCGGATCATCCTCGCAATTTCGGCTGATTAATCTTGAGATCGCTCCGATCCGGCCAGCCCCAAGGAAAAACTAAGCTACGAGCATTAGATTTCTTGGAAAAAGGATCGAATGTATACGAAACAAGTACAGAAAAACGGACGATGCCACACGAATATAAATACGAAAAACAATAATAGTAATAACAGGACAAAAACAGCGGGTGTCTTACGACTATAGAGAGTACAACTTGGTTTAGCTGGCGTATTTGGAAAAAAATGCCTTTTTCGGCAGACGAAGTAAAGGATGTTCTCGTGGCGCTGGTCAGAAGCCGAAAGGCTGGTTGACCAGCGGTCACGTGAGAGGAGAAGAGAGAGAAAGAAGGAATTAAAGAGGGGAGAAGAAAGAGAGCGTGCCAAGTATTGGCTTGGCGACAGAATCAGTGAGGTGCAAAGTGAGAAAGACAGAGAAATGTGAGAGAGTGTGGGAAGAGGAGACCAAAGAATTAGAGGCAAGAAAAGAGAAAAGGAGGAGGAGAAGTAGAGAGAGAGAGAGAGAGAGAGGGAGAGAGAGGGAGAGAAAGAGACAGATCAAAGTAGAGTGCAAAATGTGAAAGGCAGAGAAATGTAGGAGAGAGAGACAGTGTTATAGAGTCGTACCAAATTTAAAGAAATATGTACTTACACACAAGGCCAAACAGGGTACGAGCGCCGCTATGTATATTATTATAAGTAGAAAAATACAACTGGGACAAGAACGTAAAACATTTAGAAGACGATACAAAAACACGGACGGGACATTCGAAGCCTTCAATCTTATATATATATATATATATATATTATATATATATATAGAGATTGAAGGCTTCGAATGTCCCGTCCGTGTTTATATACAAATGTATATATATATATATATATAGATATATATATATATATATATATATATAGAGAGAGAGAGAGAGAGAGAGAGAGAGAGAGTGATGGATAGATAGATAGACAGATAGATAGATACATACATACATACATACATACATACATACATACATACATACATATATACATACATACATACATTCAGATGGATATGGTACTTAAGTTGAGGCACCAGAATTTAGTTATGGTATACATACTGTTTCAAATTAAGTGTGATTAAAATCAACATAAGCAACATGGATATCATTATTTACATTACTTACAATTAACGGATATTTGTCCTCATCTTGCTTGTTCTTAAAACAACTTTTCGTCTGATATACCCTCCAACCTTCATCAGATGTCGTGCGGGAATTTCGAAACTGGGTTTTCAATCAACAAACAAGATGAGGACAAATATCTGTCAGTTTTAAATAATGTAAATAATTTACATAATTCCTCTTCTCTTAGATATAGAAGGATATCCTTGTTGCTTATTTTGATCATATATATATATATATATAATTAATATATAATATATATATATATATATATATATACATATATATATCTGTGTGTGCGTGTGTGCGTTTGAGTGTCTATATTGTCCCTCCAGCATCGATTGACAACCGATATCGGTGTATTTCCGTCTCTCTAAATTAGCGGTTCATCAAAAAGATATCGATAGAATAATAACTAGGCCTACAAAGAATAGGTCCTGGGTCGATTTGTTCAACTACAAGCGGTGCTCCATCATGGCCTCGTATTTCTAATAGCGGACTTAATTTTATCATTTTTTAACTGCAATCGATGAATCATGACACAGTATATAATCTGTTACCTTTAAATATTATATAACAGTTATTCAGCGACAAACGTTTTGGGAACCAGATTTGGGAATAATTCCATTTTAGCATTTTCACTGCTGTAATATTTTTAGAAGGAATATTTAGGAGGAAAAATAATAATAAAAATATTTATAAAATAAAATGGTCTAAACTGATATCGTTAGACCTCTGGCAATTATGCACGTCTACATATTAGTGCTGGCGGATGTTGCATTAATGGTACCAGTAATGAGAGAGTAAATTTACACAAAGTAAAACAGAGGGTTGGTTAGGTGCGCGACAGAATGATTAATACGTTAATACTAATCCTTACAGTTATTCTTCAGATTTCGGCTGCTGTGTTGACCCCCAAACCTCAAGCCCACATCCTTCCTTGCTGCATAAATGAACATGATATTTTTCGAGTTATCAAAATAATTGTGATGATGATGACGACCATGATGATGTTTCGGTGGTGGGAATGGTAGTGATGTTGGTGTTAAGGATGATGATGACGATGATAATGGCGGTGGTGGTGGTGGTGGTGGTGGATGTGATGGTGGTGGTTGTAGCGGTGATGGTGATCACTGATGCTGGTGGCGGTGGTGTTGGTTTTTAGCCGTCGTGATATTTTAATGACATACATATGTTCAATTAGAAGATGTTTGCGTAATATAATAAGCTGATGATGCAAGGCACAAATGTATACAAACGCCCAATGGAAGAAACCCTATCCTCGAGATATATATGGGATTATTTGTGTATGCTGAGAGAAAACAAAGGAAAAAAGATTAATGTTTAATATTGGCAGGTAGTCATTAATTTTATCAATCTATACACACAAGAGCATACACATTTACAAACTCACACACGCACATATACAGGTATATATGCATTTATATACATATGTGTGTATACATATATACACACCCACAGACATATATATATATACAGATATGGGTGTGTGTATTTATATATATATATACATATATACGTATACATATATATACATATATATGTATATATATAACATATACCTACATATATATATATATATATATATATATATATATATATATATATATATATATATACATATATATATACATATATACATATATATAGTTATACAATATATATAGATATATATGTATATATATATATATACATACTATTATGTCTATTATATATGTATATATATATATATATACATATATGTATATATATATGTATATATATATATGTATATTATATATATATATATGTGTGTGCATACGTATATATAATATTATATATATGTATATATATATAAATATATATATATATGTATGTATATATATATATGTATAGTATATATATGCAAACGCGGTTAACAGCTCGTTTCGTATCTAGATTGTAGCAGTGAGTATAAATGGATGAGTTAAGATTGAAATTCATAATTTTGTATCGTATTAGTTAATTGTCTCTCATCTCTTATCAAATCATACACCTGGATTTAATGTATAAGTTAAATAGATTTCGTCATCTCTTCTACTGAAAAAAAATCATATATATTTTGTTTTACATAGCCAACACATTAAGAACTCTAGTATAATAAGTAGAATCTCCCTAATGAAGCCTACACTGCTAAAATCTTTGGTTTGAAAATTGCATTGCTGGAACATTTATTGGTATAAAATTCAGTGAAAATAAGATATATGTATATACTTCACAATTAGTAATTAGACTTTAATTGCATTTCCAGATTGTTATTTCTAAATGACGGTGACATCAAAAGAGGGATTAAATATTTTATTAAGCGTATTTTCAAATATTTCTAATTCAATTTCACGTGCGCTTAGTAAGATAAGCATGATTTAACTTCGAGAAAAAAAGAGAATGGAGAAAGTATAAGCGAATCCAAGTTTATAAATCAATTGAAAATGCTGTTTTTCAAATAAGCGAAACAAAACAATTTTCGACACATTTCAACTCCGACATTGTTGCTCTCATGTAAATTAGATAGACAGACAGACAGACAGACATAGATATATAAGGATATCTATATTGATCGAGAAATATATATTGTATTATTCTTGCAATATAAATTCATAAATAGCAGTTAGTTAACATTTCATTTAATCTTACACAGTTCCCGCCGAATTATTATACAGGCATCAACATGGATATATACAACTCCCAAATGTTCAACGCTAAATTGATTTCAAATCATTCAAACACTTCTACAATTCTTTCTATACGGTATATTTCCATAACATTACTGACATTAGGAACTTTCAATAATTTAGCTGTTATTGCAATATTCTGCAGAAAGGAAATGCGTCATTACAAAGCTGCTCCATATTTTATTTGTTTGGGGTTTGTAGATTTGAGCATTGTCTTGACAGGGTCCATCAGATATTTAAGTTATAGTTTTATTCATCAAAATTTCGCCTCAGCCAGCGCGTTGTTTGATTATCCAATTTTGAACAGAATTTCTTTCTCTCTTGACATGTATTCCTCGTGGTTAGTGGTGGTTATATCGCTGGAACGTTTGATAGCAATTTGTGCTCCATTTTCCCAACTACGTTTTACTAATACTTACAAACCGTTCGCTGTTATGTTTGTTCTTCTGATTTGTATATTTATAACGAATTTATTAATTGCACTACTGGAAAATAATATAGCGCATAATTTTCGCATATCATTCTTGATGTATTCATTCATGCCTGCAGGAATTTTATTCGCCAGTTCTGTAGCTTTGATTTATAAGTTACTCCACCGACCAAATCTCGGTCAACAGATTCAACACAACGTCTTATCACGGAGAATGACAACAATTCGTGTTGTAATTGCCATGAATGTTTTATTTCTTCTGACAACATTCCCGATGTCAATTTTTCTCTTTATAATAACGCAGAATAATAAAGAATTTTACATAAATTTCGAGACTCTTATCCTGCTAAGTACATTTGCGCTGATTAACAACTGTTTCAACTTTGTTTGTAATATGATTACAAACAAAGCGTTTCGCGAAAGTTTCAAAAGAACATTCTTCCGAAGGCCTTCAGGGGCCAGACAGACTCTCTATATTTTGCATGACAGAAATACTTAATACTTTATTCCATAAGGTAAGTAGTCATTTGCATAATATTTGCAACTGCAGTTATATATCTTTTTGCACTTGCTAATTACATCTGCTTATATGTGAACATGTGTATATGTTTATTTTTGTAGGTTTGTAATTCCTTTGTAAGCTCTTATGTTTCTTGAAGTCACCAACCTACGGATCTATTTAGTTTAAATGTATCTATTTATCTACGTATCTATCTATCTATCTATCTTTATATATATATATATATATATACATATGAGCATGTGTGCGTGTGGGTATGTGAATGTGTGTGTGAGTGTGTGTATGTTAATGCATATATATATATATATATATATATATTGGGTTGTCCGGAAAGTTGGTGCCGATTTTTAAAGGAAAGAAAAAGGTCAATAAATACTTGCAGTTATATTTTTAATCAACCAAATATGAATATGAACCATTTTGTTGCACAATGCATCTCCATCTTTCCTTTAACTTGAAAATACCCTCTTCCCAGAATTGAGGTGGTTTCATGGCAAAGAATACAACATGGTATATTTTTACGTCATCCAAGGAGTTGAAATTTTTACCATTAAGACTATTCTGCAGAGACTTGAATTAGTGGAAACCCGAAGGAGCAATATCTGGTGAATATGGAGGGGGGGGGGCTAACACATCCCAGCCGAGCTGCTGCAAATTTTGTCTGGTTCTCAAAGCATCAGGTGCCGAAAATGAACTTTCTTATCTTCCATTTTAAAGGGTTACAGAATTAACAAAGCTTATAGGAACACACACCTTCTTCATGGAAAAGAAAGCTTAAACTGTGCTCTAAATGGAGGTGTAGTCCATATATCCTCATTTATTACATTAATGATTTCATAAATATGAATGTGTAAATGATATATATTATATAATATATATATATATATATATACATATATACATAATATATATTATATATATATATATATATATATATATAATATATATAATAATATATATATATATATATATATATATATATATATATAATATATATATATATATATTATATATATATATATATATATATATATCAGGGCGTGTATAACCTTGATAAAATACAAAAATCGATTCCAGGTGAGAATGCGATCGATGAAGCCGTGGGAAATCATTTTTCTGTGGAATAGAAAAAAAAGTCTATCTATATTTCTTCTTTCGCTGGTGTCTCAAATTTAGGTTAAATCAGTATTTCTCAAAGGAGAGACCTATGGGTCGGTCGGACAAGTTGTTTTGAGAAAATTTGGTTTTAATGTTTGACGGGACACGTTTATATGCTGTAATTTTTGCAACATTTAATAAAGCCTGTCCTTGTATGAAACGATTGTACTAAAAACCTATCCATTCTTGTTGCTTCTTTCTCGCTTATAATCACCCCACATTACTGTATTGTTAAAACAGTATAGTTTTTTTTTGGTGCATCTAAGTTAGGTACCATATTCAAGTAAATTCATTTAAATTAACTTGAATCTTTATTGCTTTTTGTATATATATATATATATATATATATATATATATATATATATACATATATACATATATATATATGTATATATATATATATATATATATATATATATATATATATATATATATATATATATAATAAGATTAGCTCGTATACGAGTGGGTATATTTGTAAAAAATGAAGTTTGAAATGCTGCTATATTAGACAAATTTTAATTTTTATATATACATTATTTATTTAACATGTTTCGGTTCTTGAAATGACGACACTTATCAAAAAAAAATTATATATAAGAAAGATAGTTCATGCTATCAAATATAAAAAATCCATATATAATATTCAATAGAGTCAAACATAAAAAATTCATATATAGTAAAGCGAGTTCATAGTGGTGATATGCATTCAATAGAGTCAAATATAAAAAAATTCATGTTCTTGAAAAAGCGAGGAATTCATTTTAGATTTTACCTTGTGTTCCAATGGGAGCAACTGTAATGATTTTTGGTTGGTGTCTGGTGAATTTTGTGAATTGTTTGGGTTTATATCAGCTCAGCTTAGCTGTCTCACTTGCATTTTTCACTGACGTCATATAGTTCCCAACGTCATATAGTTCCCATATATATATATATATATATATATACCATGAATTAGTGGAAATCCGAAGGAGCAATATCTGGTGAATATGGAGGTGGGGGGTAACACATCCCAGCCGAGCTGCTGCAAATTTTGTCTGGTTCTCAAAGCATCAGGTGCCGAAAATGAACTTTCTTATCTTCCATTTTAAAGGGTTACAGAATGAACACAGCTTATAGGAACATACACTTTCTTCCTGGAAAAGATAGCTTAAACTGTGCTCTAAATGGAGGTGTAGTCAAACCCTATTCTATGGACTCAGCCATGTTCTAAAATAAGTCGAAAGGTAAGCTCCTATAAATCGGCACGAACTTTCCGGACATTCCAATAGTTGGAATTTACAAAAAAAGGATGAAAAGCAACGTCGACATCGGCGGAATTTGAATTCAGAACGAAACGGCAGACGAAATACCGCTAAGCATTTCACCCGACGTGCTAACGTTTCTGCCAGATCACCGCCTTCAAAAGTCCGTAAAACATACTGAGAAACAAAATACAGGTATACTTCATAAAACAGCAGTTGTTTGTTCGTTCGAAGCTCTAACTTTCTAGAAATTTAGTTTTTTTAAAATTTCTGTATGCTGCTGTTTTATGAAGTATACCTGTCTTGTTTTACGGACTTTTCAAGGCGGTGAGCTGGCAGAAACGTTAGCACGCCGGGTGAAATGCTTAGCGGTATTTCGTCTGCCGTTTCGTTCTGAATTCAAATTCCGCCGATGTCGACGTTGCTTTTCATCCTTTCGGGGTAGATTAAATAAGTACCAGTAACCGACTGCGGTCGATGTAATTAAATTAATCCTTTTGTCAGTTCTTGTATGTCCCCTCTGTGTTTAGCCCCTTGTGGATAGTAAAGACATAGGTATTTCGTCAGTCTTTACGTTCTGAGTTCAAATTCCGCCGAGATCGACTTTGCACTTCATCTTTTCGGGGTCGATAAATTTAATACCAGTTGCATACTGGGGTCAATGTAATCGAGTGTCCCCCTCTCCCCAAATTTCAGGCTTTGTGCCTAGAGTAGAAAAGTATGTGTTTACATATTTTTCACTCGTTGTTGATCTCCTGAACATCATACATTTTATATCTATTCATTTATAATCGAACGCCACGCAGCCTTGTCCAGAGTAAGTTTTTACTTTCATATATAATTTATGCGACTCTACATTCTGTTCCCTATCTTTCTTTCTTTCTTTCTTTCTTTCTTTCTTTCTATTCCTTTACGATCTTCTTTATCTTCCGTTTCTCCTCCCTCCTACTTTGCTATCCTCTGTCTATCTTTCTTCCGACCCTTACTACCTTTCGTTCCTTATTACATTATTATGCGCATGTTACTAAAGTCTTCTGTTTACACTTCTTTCAGCGAAGACTAATTATTGCCTACAATCGGCAATGATACTATGTTTCACACTGTTCCTTTGTATACATCCATTTTATTAAACAATATTAACATATTACATTACGCGAGCATGAACGTATTGAACACGCTAATGGCGTTACTAATGCGCTATTAGAACGGTCATGGTCATCACCATCATCATCTTGGCAAACACCGTAGTTATTGTTATCGTTGTCGTCGTCGTGGTCATCGTCTTCGTTGTGGTTGTTGTCATCATCATCGTCATCATCATCATCATCATCATCATCGAAACCAGAGCACTGGTCAATGTATTTAAATGTATTATACTCATTATAAATGCAATGTAAATTTGTTAGACTAATTTTTCATGCCGATTTCAAAATTTCACTTCATTTGTTTGCAGCACGTATCGGTGTTTCAGCAGATACATGGAAATATTTAATACTAATATAATATATATATATATATATATATATATAATATATATATATATATATAATATATATATATATTAGTATTAACGTAGAATTTAGCAGGGAGAGATGAATTATAATTTCAACAATTGAGGGTAAAATTAATTAATTATTAATCAATTTCACCAAGTATTCAGTATGTAAAGGGACCATTATAGGCGAATTCAAAATATTACATTATATATAAGGGCTTAGTAAAATAAATTACTTTGCCACATACTGAACTCATTAGAAATAGCAGCTAAAGAAATTTCTTCAGCTATTTCTAATACTTAAAGAAGATCTCTCTCAGATAGTGTTTGCCTAAACTAACTCACAAAAGTATGGGGGAAAAAACATTAAAAAATCAAGTGCAAAGGTTATTTGAGAACGTACGTTTCTAGATTAGTCAATTCGACATTTCTTTCTTCAGCTCAGAATTCCTTGAATCGGATTTGGGAACACTGGAAGTCGGGAGCATACCCTTTCGGCTTCTAATCACCTCTAGAATTCTACTCGGACTAAAAGTGCTATCAAATTCGAATATGCAAGCGAAGAATTTCTGCTCTCCCCCTTCCACCAGCGTGGGTTAAAATTGACAAGCACCATGTATTAACGTAGAATTTAGCAGGGAGAGATGAATTATAATTTCAACAATTGAGGGTAAAATTAATTAATTATTAATCAATTTCACCAAGTATTCAGTATGTAAAGGGACCATTATAGGCGAATTCAAAATATTACATTATATATAAGGGCTTAGTAAAATAAATTACTTTGCCACATACTGAACTCATTAGAAATAGCAGCTAAAGAAATTTCTTCAGCTATTTCTAATACTTAAAGAGGTATATATATATATATATATATATATATATATATCAGGGCGTGTATAAGCCTTGATAAAAGTACAAAAATCGATTCCAGGTGAGAATGCGATCGATGAAGCCGTGGGAAATCATTTTTCTGTGGAATAGAAAAAAAAGTCTATCTATATTTCTTCTTTCGCTGGTGTCTCAAATTTAGGTTAAATCAGTATTTCTCAAAGGAGAGACCTATGGGTCGGTCGGACAAGTTGTTTTGAGAAAATTTGGTTTTAATGTTTGACAAAAATATATAGAATAGAGTGATATCTAACTTGATAATTTACAAGAAATATGTGGAAATTGAGGAAAAGGTCGCGAAAATGAGGAACTTAAAAGTAAAATTGATAGTTAAGGATAATTTTAGGGCTTTTTTTTTATTAGTAAGAGATAGAAGTGTAATATTACAGATATAGTTTGTAAGAAAAATGATAGTCACCAACCGGCAGGTTCGATATGACGAGATGCCTCTGGTGGTGGGATACGAAGAATTGAAACCGTACTGATGGAATATAAAGGACTCATTACGAAATAAAGTTTTTTGAGAAAAATTGTTTATTTTAAATAGACTGCTAATTGTTGTATAAACAGTAAACGCGGAACTGCATTTTTGTGGGGGGGTAAGCTACTTCATTTTCATTTTCATCAAATTCATATAATTCATTCGTATGTTTTATGTACTCCACTCTTTTGTCCTTGTATGTTTTGTATCGCCCCCCCCTCTGTGTTTGAGCCCTTGTCGATAATAAAGAAATAAATTAGCTTGCTTACCAACTATTTAGTTCCGGGTGCACTCCCACTGCGTGGCACCTTGGGTAGGTGACTTCTACTATAGCCTCGGGCGGCCCAAAAACCTGTGAGCGGATTTGGTAGGCGGAAACTGAAAGAAACCCGTCATATATATATATGTACAGGTGTGTGTGTGTGTGTGTGTGTGTGTGTGTGTTTGTGCGCCTCTGTTTCTCACACCGACATCGCTTGAAAACCGATCGTGGTGCGTTTACGTTCCCATAACTTACCGGGGCTTCAGCATGGCCGCAGTCAAATGGGTGAAGCAAGTAAAAGAGTAAATGTATAAAAGGAGATACACAAATATTTCAAAACTTTACGCTCATTACTATATTTGGAAGTATATATATATATATATATATATATATATATATATATATAATATATAATATATATATATATATTATTATATATATAAATACATATATAATATAGAAATCGTTCTCTGAGTGTGCCTTCTAGGATCTCGAGCATCCTCCATCCGATTGCGCTCAAATTTGATATGTAGATACCGACGGTATCAGGGCGTGTATAAGTGTTGAAAAAAGTACAAAAATCTATTCCAGGTGAGAATGCGATCGATGAAGCCGTGGGAAATCATTTTTATGTGGAATAGAAAAAAAATTCTATCTATATTTCTTCTTTCGCTGGTGTCTCAAATTTAGGTTAAATCAGTATTTCTCAAAGGGGAGACCTATGGGTCGGTCGGACAGGTTGTTTTGAGAAAATTTGGTTTTAAAGTTTGACAACTCAGCATCTTTGATTGCACGGGGGAGGGGGTGTTTTGCTCTTGTATATATATATATATATTATATATATATATATATATATATATTAATTGTTATCGCCATATTAATATGGCATTCTTATAGATATAAGAATAATCGCTGCCGCTGGTCAGCTCCATGAGGCCACCGCCTTAAGATAGCTATTGATACACGATGTGTATCCATTATAACCTTCGAACAAGGGAGGTCAGCCGCTTCACACTGCCAGTCCGACAGCTACAAACGCGTTTCGGGGTATTGCCCCTTGTCAATGTAGCGCAGTCAGACGCCGCAGGTGTCGCCACTGACGTCTCTGTTCGAAGGTTTCTATTTACCTAGTTTCAGTGGAATACATCCACTTGTTTTCAATAATAGAAATATTAAAATTACTAAGTCTCTATAAAAGAGATTACGGCAGCGTTTACTGGAAATTAATTGTTATCGCCATATTAATATGGTATTCTTATAGATATAAGAATAATCGCTGCCGTGGTCAGCTCCATGGTTTTAATGTTTGACAACTCAGCATCTTTGATTGCACGGGGGGCGTTTTGCTCTTGTATATATATATATATATATATATATATAGATATATATATATATATATATATATATATATATATATATATATTATATATATATATATATAAGTATATGTATATATCCATATGTCCATATGTATAAATATATATATATATATATATATAAGGTTTCAGGTGAATGAAGCACTTAAATGATAAACATAATCCTTCTTTTACTTTTTTTTGCTTTCATATAATCTTTGATTGAACGCTTTTTAGTGTCTGATGAATATATCGCGGCTGTTACATTCCAAAACCACCTGCAATAGGTGAAGATCCGTGAAGTAGAAATATCACTCTATTCTATATATTTTTTAATTATTTTTCAATATTTGTATATATTTACTTTATCATAAATGCAAAACACCACTATGCAGAAATCAACATAATCTGAAACGATAATCCGCGATCGGTGAATCGCGATATATGAACCCAATATGGCGAGGGATTACTGTATACTTCTTT
>NC_043002.1:61214657-61217157 GCF_006345805.1 Octopus sinensis | reverse complement strand
TAAGTACAATTCTTACTGTACGGTATGTTTGCATAATGTTAATTATATATGGACGTTTCTGTAATTTAACAGGGATTGTAATATTTTGCAGAAAAGCAATGCGTCAGTCTAAAATTGCTCCATACGTCATAACTTTAGTTTCTGTAGACTTGGGCATAGTATGACTTCTTTCCAATAAATACATATATTATACTTTTATTTTTCACAATGCAGACTCTGTCAAAGCGTTATTTTTTCCTCGTGGTTATTTGTAGTTGTAACACTAGAGCGTTTGCTGGCAGCTTTCAAACTGCTTTCCCGGCTACATTTTTCTAATGTTTACAAACCATATAGCGTTGTGTTCGTTCTTCTTATTTCAGTTTCTATAATACATACTTTAGATACAATATTGAGAAAAATTTTCAAGCTTCAATGGAACATATCATTTGCCATTAATTCGTTTGTCCCAGCGGTGATTTTAATCACCAGTTCTGATGCATTGATATATAGGCTAATCAAAAGACAGAACCTCGGACACCACACGCAACGCAACATCTCACAACAGCGTCGGACCAATATTTACGTGGTAATTTCCATGAATGTTTTGTTTTTGCTAACACCATCTCCTACATAATTTTTATTTTCGTAATGACATAGATAGAATTTAAAATTAATTTCAAAAACTATCTTATGTTGAATACGTTGTAACTGATTAACCATTGCTTCAACTTTAACTGCTATATGATCAGAAGCAGAGCATTTCGCGCAAATTTTAAGAAAACATGTTTTAGGAAGCCCACAACGGCAAGACAGACTGTATACACACTGAATAGAGAAGAAATAATAAAATTGGTTCTTCATAATGTAATTAGATATTTGCAAAATATTTGAATTTAAATATTCGTGATTCTTTCACTTTCAATTACATTTTATTTATATGTATGTATGTGTATAAGCACATAAAATATGCCTGCATGCGTGTGACTGTTCACTTCAGGTCATATGTTATTTATCTATCTATCTATCTACCTATCTTTCCAACATTTGTATCTACCCTTTCTTGAGCCTATACATACATACTCACACACACATACATATATATATATATATATACATGTATATATACGTATGTGCATATATATATATGTGTGTGTGTATGTGTAAGTATGTGTGTGTGGCAAATTAAAGTGGGTCCAGGGATCTAGGGTTGCTATCTGCAGCTCCCCTGCAGACACAAGTTAGTAGAATGCAATTGTACAGGAAAATGCAACTGCTTACAATAGGCATTTATTTTATACAAACTAAAACAGAGATTTGCTTAACATAGCATAAGAATCGAGATGTGGACTGTACTATTCTATAGTTGAGAAATGTGGAAATATGTATATTACATTATTTACATTTCACGGATATTTCTCTTGTTTGTTGTTAACAAAACGTTTCAGCCTTCATCAAGTGTCTTGAAGGAATTTCGAACCTGAAATCTCATTCCTGGTATATTTTTCGATGTTATTATTATTATTATTATTATTATTATTAATAATAATAATAATAATAATAATAATAATAATAATAATAATAATAATAATATTCAGGTCACTGCCTGGAGAATAACTCAGAACGTTGGGATTAGTAGACCGTGCTCTTAACCACTACTCGATATGCACGTGGCGTACGGCTACTAAACCAAAGATTCCGAGTTATATTCCATGCAGTGACTTGAATATTATTATTATCGTTGTTGTTGTTGTTGTTGTTAATCAGTTCGGGTAGAGCATCATAGAAAAGGAATAAAAACAGCCTAATCACTAAAACCCCAATAAAATATCCATACCTTATTAACCTCAGTAGCAAGTATTTATAGAAAACGTATAATAATTCAAGTATTATGAACTAAAAATTGTTAATTAACTTATTTATCTTAATTATAATCAGGACAAAAACCCGGTATTGGTTAAAAGAATAATTGTAGTTAAAAAGACATGCTAATTACATAATATTATTAAATTAAGAGGTATAATATAGATTTTAAAAGCTATTTGTGTTAATCCATACATGATATTACAGCTTATTAGGGGTACATAATTAGAAGGGATTTTTCTATATAGCCGATATAAATACCAAAATTAAGAGGACAGAACACTTTAAAACTATTTTAAACAATATGTCATTATAGTATAAAGTTTAAAATTAGGGTTATCAGGAAGATTTAGCATTGAAGTGAAAGATCAAATTTACTCTAAATTAATTAAATTATAATTTAGGCAGTTTAATTTTAAGTTGTGAAGATACCCATATTGTTTTTAGAAGCTAAATATGGATTTATAGGGGTACAACAATTTAGATTTGTCTAAAGGTAATCTCATCCGACAGTTGCAACATAACATGTAGGATTCCCACACTCTGTTCTTACTCACATATCTTTTATTTCGGTTTCTTCCACTAACACTGCTTTATTATTGCTCTATTATGGCTCACCAGGCTTCGGTAGTCATTTCGGATTAAAAGTTTCATATCTAAA
>NC_043002.1:61204657-61209657 GCF_006345805.1 Octopus sinensis | reverse complement strand
ATATTTAAAATGAGGGTGAGAAATTAGATATTAATTTAATTAACATCGATTTCATACCAGTGGTCTGATGGTTCAATAAAATTGTATTATATACATATTAGAGGGAAACCATAAGTGTGTCCACATGGTGGTTTCCCTCTAACATGTATATATATATATATATATATATATATATATATATATATAGAGAGAGAGAGAGAGAGAGAGAGAGAGAGAGAGAGAGAGAGAGATTTTTCCGTGACGGAGGAGAAAACAGGCGGAGAGCAAACGGTCGTTGACCGGATTCTAGACGATGAACGTATTGCGGTTGTACTTAGGAATGTCTAATGCAATGCTGTAGAGGCCCTTCCCGTCCTACCTCCAGATGAGGTAATGGTCTCCTGCGACGAATTTGCCATTGCCAAGCCAACGATGTCTCTCAGAATACCTCCAGGTTGATGTTGTAGAGAGATAGCTCTCGAGACAGCAGACTGGTTGCTTCGGGCTGAAAGAGCAACATAACATTCCATGTGGCAACACACGAATTTTGTAGCGTAAGTTGGTTTCTCGATGGTCGGGGTTACGTAAGTGTCCATTCCAATGTTAATCAGTCCATGTTTTTATGGTCTGTGCCGTAACACCTTGAGAGTTCTTCTGAGTGGGATATTGGTCCACCGCAGAATGGTCAGTTGATGGGGCTACCATCTTCGTGACGACCCAACGCACCGCGTTTCACTGTTAATTTGGAATATCTCCTGAAAATCGGCGCAACCAGGGTGGCCCTACAAGGAGCAAAGCCCCAGGCAATAACACTCAGATCTACGGAATATGCAAGCCTCAGTAAGGCAAGTGTCAAGACAATTATTGTTACCTAAGTCCCTCCGACATTATAGTTATCCTATAGTATGCCAAAGCTACCATCACCTCTTCCTGTTGTTCCTATTTCGTTGAAGAAATATCTCTATCACCAACACAATCTCATCCATCCTCTGCAAACTTATCCATCACTGGACTTGGTAGAGTCAGGATGGCTACACTCGAAAGGCGATCGACCACACCCACATCTCCTGCAACTGGAGATCATTTGTCACTAACTGTCGGGTCTATAGAAAGGCTTCACTCGGCAATACCGTTCATCGATTGCTGGTTGCGACACGCAAGTTGAAGTTGGAAGCGAATCCCACCACCAAGTATCAGCTCTGCCCCGACTCATCGGCTCCATATTCCTAACATCACTTCGTGATATATCTAAGAGTTATTCAAATTCAGCATATTGACTGAAAAAGTCTTACGATTTGTTGCACATTCGTACAAGGTATGTCTGGTTTCTTTGTTGATGTTGTTTTTTCCTGATTTCAGTATCCAGTCCTCGCACAATCATTCGTAGCTTGAGCTGCCAAGGCGTGTAGTATAAAGTGGACTTTTTAAATCACCTCCCTTGCCACCTAATAATTTATGCACGCATTCTTAATTGTGTGTATATAAGTAAGCAGTGAGTGTTTTGTTTTTGTGTTTATCAGTGACTTAGTTACGTAAAAAATATGCAAAATGGCGAGATTGCAGACTCGTTAGGCCATCGGACAAATTGCTTAGTGTCATTTTTTCCGGCTGTTTACATTCTTAATCACTAAGGTTAATTTTGATCGTTATCCCTAGCAAGTAAATAAGATATGATAGCAATCATGTACTGAGACCGTAACTAACGACTTGCCCCACCCCCATCCGAATCCGTCCTGGGAACTTTATAGATCCTTGGACAAGTGAAAGCACTGGGCCCTGTACATTTTAATGATAGCTGATCATAGCATATATGGATTAAAACAGGACTTCTAGACGCATGAGGACCTTGCGCAAGTGTTCACTGAGCCCATAAACTCAAACGGCACTATTCTCAGCTTAAAATTGCTGGATTTCAAACTTGCAATTAACCGGAATCATGTTCAATGGTCCTGTTGTGGTCTTGATCACTTACATGCGTAATCCGTATTTGAACTCCGTAAAATCTGAAACTACATAATATAAAAAATACAATAAAAATACAAGCATACAAAAAATGCATAGTCTTCATGTGAGACATTTAACATCGAGCTACGACGGACTGCTGACAATGGTGTATATAAAGAGAGAGATAAGTTACATTAAATCTCTGAGCGAGAGATAAACAGTAACAGTACGGAATCGTAAAAATATATTTTCTAACTAAATGTGGCGGCCCTACACAGGACGGTGTTACTGTTGTTTTTAGCCCTAAGAATTAGTCTTCTCCAACTGGCCAACGACAACGAGTCTGTGTCCGATTAGTATGACTTCCCTCACAAATACTAATCGGACACAAAATGTGTGTCGTTGGCCAGCTGAAGGCGATGTCTTCCTGGAGCTAAAAACATTACCACCGTCTTCTGGAGGACCACCACATTTAGATGGCAAATATATATTAATATATATACATATCTCCCCCAGAACTACGTTAAGGGTACATGTGTCTGTGGAGTGCTCAGCCACTTGCACGTTAATTTCGGATCAACTGGATCCCTCGTCGTTGTAATAGACAGAGTGCCACTGAGATATATATGTCTCTGTTCAGTTTGACTGTGGGGAAAAAAGTACTCGACACCCTCGTTGAGCTTTGTATATTGTATTTGCGTTGAGTCGTTCTCTCGCTACATGGAGCCTTTGAGTTTTCCCCTCTAGCTACTCAGGATCTACATGACGTTGTGAGTGGAATATTGATGGATTTTGAGGTATTTATACCCAGTGTTTTTCATAGGATATGAGGATGGGGAGAAAGTTTGATAAGGGCCAAAGGGGGAATGAATTTAGGAAGAAAGAAGGGAAAAAAAGAAAAAAGAGTATTAGAAAGATAATGATTAGACAAATAAAGGAGAGTAATGAGAAGAACAGGAGGAAAATTTAGAGGGAGAAAACTGAACGAATAAAAAGATAAAGGAAAAGGAATATTAGAAAAGAAAACAAAAGAGGAAGTAAAGAATGAAAAGAAAAGAGAGAGATACAGCAAAACAAAAAATAAGAAAAAAATATTTGAAGAATAGAAGATAAAGTAGCAGGTGAGGCACTATTGTAATGATCGAAAAATAAAAATAACGAGATTTTAAAAAGGCAGGTATGCTGGGAAATTTTGCAAAGTCATAAACAAAATAGGGAATAATACAAATGATTTTTGGGATGGATAAATATGGAGAAGGGTATGTATAAACTATAGAAAATTAATCAAAATCGAAATCATAAATACTGGGGTACAGTTTTGGAGGAAGGGTCAGTAGTTCAACTGGAATGAAGTTAGATAAAATTAAATAAACCAAAACAAGGTAACAGTAGAGAGAAAAGGGAAGAATTGAAGAGACATTAAGAATATCGGTGGCTATAAAAATATAATTATGAGGAATTAATTATTAACAGAGTAATATTGGTGGAAATGTTGAAAAAATTATTCGGGAGAAATACGTAGAAAAATAGAGATGTGAAAAGGTCCATAACGATCATAACAAACAAGGAAAACAGAAAGAAAACGGAACAAAACAAAAAGACGGAGGAGCGTTAAAAACTAAAAATATCAATATTTTGTGTATGAAAGAAAATAGGATTAAATATAAGTCAAGCAAGTAAATTAAGATAGGAACAAAGAAAGTAAGGGAGATGTGTGTAGCAATGGAATTGAATTTAAATAAGGTAGCAATACGAGCTGATAGAAATTCTAATAGATAGGTGTGGATGCGCAGTAAGAAACTCGCTTCTCAAGAACGTTTCTGCATTCAGTCTAGTTGTGTGGCACCTTGGACAAAAGTCTTCTACGGAAGACTTGGATCAACCAAAGCCTTATGGATGAATATGGTAGACGGAAATTGCAAGAGGGCCATTGTGCATATGTATACACACGCACGCACACATACACACACACACACACACACGCATATATTATATATATATATATATATATATATATATATATATATATAATATATATATATATATAAATGTGTGTGAGCGTTTGTGTGTGTGTGTATGTGAAAAATTGAAAATGGTGACAAACGCTCAAGATGTTATTAAATCATTTATATCTTCACATCATTAATATATATTTCGATAGGGGCATTCAAAATAAATCTGACAGGATGAGCAATGAGGAGCTGTGCATCAATCTCATCAACGAGGATTTAAACAACAATGCTCAACAATTAGACATTTTAATAAATGTAAGAAACTACGATATATATATTTATATATATATATATATATATAATATATATATATATATATAATATATATATATATATACATATATACATATACATATATATACATATACATATATGCATATATATATATCCTTATACGTGTACACGCACACTTACACATATACAAACTCATATACATACACTTACACACGCATACGTATATACATATAGGCACAAACATATGTACACATATACATACATATATATATATATACACATATATACATATATATACACATATATACATATATATATATATATATATACATATATATATATATATATATATACATATACATTGTGGATTAAGTATCAATTTCATCTATTTCATATTTTATTTAATATTTTATTTATTATTCTATTTTATCTTTCACTTAGGCCCACATCTTAGTTAAAGTTGCGATCGTCATTTTGTTTTGTTTACATTATCAATAACTGTTCCCGATATAATAATTTTCCAGATACTCTATCTTCTAATTAGCCTTAAGATTAAATTAAATAACGTTTAATATTGATACCGTCAAATTAGCCTTAGGATTAAATTAAATAACGTTTAATATTGTTTAATATTGTTAATAATTATTGTTAATTAGCCCTAAGATTAAATTAAATAACGTTTAATATTGTCTGAATATTGTTAATAATTTTTCAGATACTCTATCTTCTAATTAGCCTTAAGATTAAATTAAATAACGTTAAATATTAAAAACGTCTAATTAGCCTTAGGATTAAATTAAATAACGTTTAATATTGTTTAATATTGTTAAT
>NC_043002.1:61192692-61204557 GCF_006345805.1 Octopus sinensis | reverse complement strand
AATACGTATATATATATATATATATATATATATATATATAGATATATATATATATATATAATATATATATGTATAATACGTATATATATATATATATATATATAATATATATATGCGTATAATAGCTACAAATATGCTAAAAGAAGATCACATACGATCTTACCATAAAGAAAAGAATATTCTCTAGAGGAATTCAGCAAACACTAGAACATAAGCGGGTAAGACAGATGAAAATATACAAAATTCAGAATTAATCATAGACCGATTTCGTCATTAACGATTTTACTTACGCAATCATCGTCCGTGGACTCTTCAGAACGATCGTTCCAATTCAATATAATTTATAGAACTATATACGACTTGTCTCATGAAATTAGACGTGTGTATAGTTCTACTGATAACATTGGTGTTACTTTCAAATGTCTAAGTTCTGGCGAGCTAAATCCCGGAAACTGTTCCGCAGTAGATTATTCACTGCAGTAAATATATTGCCGGTTAGAGAATATAAATATTTAATATTTAAATAATGAGGGTGATAAATTGAATATTAATTTAATTAACATCAATTTAAAACCAGTAGCCTATTTAGAAAAATCTGAATTTTCAAATTTTTCTATATGCTAGGTTATGCGAAATGAACATAGGTGAAATTCCTTCAAAAATGGTGTAGTCGTATATTATCGATGATTTCATGTACAGTATGGTGTAGTCGTATATTATCAATGATTATCATGTACAGTATCCTCGCCATTCATCAGTACGAACATAACTAGGAAATATAGATATAAACATCTTTTCGTGTGTCTTCGATATATATATATATAAAACTTACTTGGAAAAGGATGCGTGGCATTCGATCATATAATAATATAAATAATATATAAATATATGGATATATACGCACATACATGTACATACCTATATATATATATATATATATATATATATAATAATATATATATATATATATACATGCATATATGGGTGCAGGACATAAAAGTCGTTGAACACAATGAGAAACGAAAACATAAAAACAAAAACAAGAAACGAACTTTTTTTCGAACAACGAAAAAGACAAACAGAGAAACGAGACATGCAACATAAAGAACATTGCCCTTCATCAGTTTCCGTGCTTCATCTACTCCGCGTTTTACAAAGGCAAGGACAATACGCAACTTCGATGAAACAGTCCTTCCCTCAAAGTAAAGTAAATAAAATTTGGGATGTTTTGCGGAGGGTGAGAGGGGTGACAAGAATAGGGCAGTGAGAACAAAACAGTAAAAACAAACGGTGAGGGCAGATAAGCCAAGACGATAGAAAAATAAATATGAACGCTAGAAAGACGAGTTTATGAAAGCAGACTGTATAAGCACGTGTTGTCTTTAGGAAGGTAATGGACAGAAATATATATATCAGGTGGAGTTGGAATATTATAGAAGTAAATTTAAGACATTTCAATTCAGAAATAATCTAACAATATGATTAAAAGGTATACAAAAAATATTCAATATTACCCGTTTCTATGATGAATCACATCTTACCAAATATTAATAAAACATTTGGTGTAAAATTAGGTGTAAAAACATTTTATCTTCTGTCTCAATATGAAAAATGTGTCTGGTCTGTGTGTGTATATATAATATATATATATATATATATATATATATATATATATTATATATGTATGTATATCGCCGAATTATATTTTTCCTGGGACCGTATGACCTAAAGATAATACACCTAAATAAACATGGCTGATTACTAAGTTCTACATGCATGAGTATATTTATGACTTCAGAAAACTTCAAATTTAATCAATAAATAATCCCGATAATATCTTGCCATCAAAACCTAAAAGCCGGCCTAATTATTATTCGGCAGAAAACGGCTTTCCCTAGGAAAGTTTTAATTTAACAGATTATATAACATCCAGATGAATTCAAATGATTTACAATCCAATAATGTATAGGCTGGTAGAAACTTCTATCTCAAGGCAGTGAGATGGCAGAAGCTTTACCACGCCGCGTGAAATGCTTAGCGGTATTTCATCTGCCGAATGTGGTGAACTGACAGAAACGTTAGCACGCTGGGCGAAATGCTTAGCGGCATTTCGTCTGCCGCTACTTTCTAAGTTCAAATTCCGCCGAGGTCGACTTTGCCTTTCACAATTTCGGGGTCGATTAAATAAGTACCAGTTACGCACTGGGTTCGATATAATCGACTTAATCTGTTTGTCTGTCCTTGTTTGTCCACTCTGTGTGTAGCCCCTTGTGGGCAGTAAAGAAAAAAGAAACTTCGATCTCACAATCAATACTATGCTCGTTAAGAATAATAAATCTGTACTCAATTTAATGTATAGAGTTATCCTACAATTTAATATGAAAGTATTTTTATTCGAACATACAATATATTACTATATGCGCATAGGCGTGTGACGCAGTGAGCTGGTGTCATCGTTAACACCGCGGGAAAGATGGTTTGCGGCATTTTCTCCGTCTCTACGTTTTAAGTTCAAATCATGCGGATGTCAATGTTGCCTTTCATTCCTTTGAAGTCGATAAAATAAGTACAATTTGAACATTATGGTTGACGAAACCGACTAACACCCTCCAACGATATCACTGACCTTCTGCAAAAATTTGAAGCCAGTATATGTATGTATGTTTATCTCTGCCTCTCCCTCACTCTCTATGTGTACATATATATATATATATACATGTACATGGATGCATATATATAATTATATATGTATATACATACATAAGTGACCAAGTGCTTCTGGGCAGCAGATCTGATAAGTCGTATATATATTGCCTAGTGGCACAGAAGAGGCAAAAACCAATCGTAAATCATTGACCCTATATTGCCATTACCAAGAATACACTAATCGAATACATAAATTATATATATCTATACGTATATACATGCACCTCAATGAATGTAAATATATATATATATATATATATATATATATATATATATATATATATACGTATATCTATACAAATAGTTATATACATAAATCCGAATGGAAATATATATATATTTATATATATAAATACGCGCACGCGCGCACCCACACTCGCACACGCATTCCTAATTCAATATTCTATTGCCAATTCTGATGGAAGTGAAAAATTATTTGAAATTCACATCTCCTGAAAAATTTTTCTGACAAAATTCTTTAATTGACACAAATCATTAAAATGGAATTTACGTTTGTTGATATCGTTCTAGGCAAGAATAAATCTAGACAAACAGACAGACACACAAATCAGATGCACATTTATGTGTGTACACAGATACTTGATCACACAAACATACTTACATAAATACATAGTACTTATATATACATATATATATATAAAGAGAGAGAGAGAGAGAGAGAGAAAGAGAGAGAGAGCTATATATGTGTGTGTATACGTAAATACATGTAGAATAAAAAATATAAAAATGGTTAAAAACTTAAAGGGTAACAATAAACATACATTAAGAACATCAATAAGTATGACGCTATTGAAAACATAAAAAGCATTAGATATAAAATCTATAATAGAAAATCAAAACAAAAGGAAGAAATAAAACATCATTACCACCTTCATTTTCGAATGGCCATCAAAATTGCTTTTTAAAGATTAAAATTATCGACTTTTGCTCGTCACCAATTTCAAAAATAATTTTGACACTTTCGCAAAACTTTCTAAAAGTATATACGTACATATATTCATCCATATGTTCTTATACATATATATACAAGCATATATGCATGCATGCATACATACATACATTCATACGTACATATATGCATACATATATAAATACATGCATACATATATTACACACACTCACACACACATATATATACATGCATACTCACATAAGTATGTATGCATATACACATATATTACATGAGTATATATATATATATATAATATATATATATATTATATATATATATATCACATAATGTCTATCATTTTATAGGTATGCATACACACACATATAGACACATTAATATATATATATATATACATATATACAAATATATCTCAATATATATATATATATACATGTACACATATGTATGTGTACAAGAATGCATATATATCTATGTGAATACACACACGCATATATATATTATATATATATATATATACATTGTATACACACCAGCTTGTTAGTGTCACCCTCTCTTTGTTTGATATTTTCTGCATATAGTGTGTCGTTGTTGTGTTGTTGATTATTTTTAAAGATTTATTTCCTGGAAAGTATTTATTTATTTATTAATTTCTTTGCTTACATGCCACAAAATTTTCTTTGTGTTTTGTATATTTTGTTCATTCTCAATTTTAAACTGTTATGCAGCTCCATGTTTGTTTTTCTTTATTTAGTGTAGACAAGACAAGAATCCATCGAAACTACACATGGAAAATAAAATTATTCTATGTTTACTTATTTTGTTTTCGTTATTGACCAATTATTTTTTATCTCTATATGTCTGGCTGATCATCGTGTGCACAAATGGAGTTGTATTCTGTCTGAAGTGAAGTTTGGCCCACAGTATTCTTCAATACTGCTTGAAAGAACTGCAGATGGTCAGTCGCTCTTGGGGGATATTTTTTCCCATTCAGAATCTTCGGGTAGACACTTCTCTAAGCTCCTTATCGAGCCCTCTAATGTAAACATAAATAGTATTCAATCAATGTACATTTACCCATTTGGAGATGAAATACCGTCATAAACAACTGGAAATGACATTTCTGCTGAACAAAAAGTAAATAAAAATAAATCTTCTGATCTGGCTGGTATTAATGTTGATATAGTCAAGCATAGCGGTGAGAAAATTGCAACACTACTGTACACTGCAATATCCCACTGGTGGAGGTGGGACGACGTACCACAAAAATAAGTTGATACTCTTATGGTCACTGTTTTTCTAATCTGGCTGTCAGAAATATTGTGGAACTTTTAGAATCATTCCTCTATTGTTTGTATTCGGTAAGGTTCTAACTCGTCTTATAGGTGCGGCTTAAGAAGTTTACAGTGCCAAGAGTCGTATTACAGTTATAATGAAATTTTCGTGCGGAAAGAGGCACTACCGATATGGTCTTCGCAATTAGACAAATGTAGCAAAACATTTCAAAGAGAGCCGCGCGCTCTACGATTGTTTTTTCTTTTCTTTTTGTCTCAGTAAGGAATTCAATGAATGAGAATTTCTCGTGACTGGTTTTGTATAAATATGGTTGCACTCAAAATTTTGCGAATATTTTGAAAGATTGTGATGTCGAATAAACAGACTAAACTTCATGGGTTACACTTTCTTTAGGACAGGGAAACTTTGATGAACCCTTTCCCTTTATCATATACTTGGCTGTCATGTCATACCATGATCCTCAATATAAACATAAGGGGATTTATGAGATATTGTGCTGGAGAGAGTGTGTTTAATTCGATGAAATTTAAGAGTCAAGAAGAAGAAGAAGAAGAAGAAGAAGAAGAAGAGAAGAAGAAGAAGAAGAAGAAGAAGAAACAAAAGCTATAAAACAAATGAAATCCAAACTAAAACTAGAACAGCAACGGACCATAATAAAACGATAGCAAGAAAAGCCCCTTCATGGCAAATACTGGAGTAAACTAAATGCAAAAGAAATAGACAGAGAAAAATCCCAGCAATGGTTGAGAACCTTAGAACTCCA
This sequence comes from Octopus sinensis, assembly GCF_006345805.1. NCBI lineage: Eukaryota > Metazoa > Mollusca > Cephalopoda > Octopoda > Octopodidae > Octopus > Octopus sinensis. The sequence continues at coordinate 61,198,861 of NC_043002.1, read as the reverse complement.
GGCAGAGACGGAGGGATTATTAATTACAGCACAAGACCAAAACCTCCCCACCAGAAATTACCAAAAATATATAAGGAAAAAGAACATAACAAGTAACTGCAGAATATGTGGAGATGGACAAGAAACAATAAATCACATTATCTCTGGCTGCCCAGTCCTGGCTAAGAAGGAATATACTCACAGACACGACAGAGTTGGGACCTACATACACTGGAAGCTATGCCAGTGGAATAACATTAGAAAAAAAGATGGTATAGGCACACACCAGAAACGGTCACAGAAAATGCGAAAGAAACCAAACTCTGGGATATGCCAATACACACAGATAGAGAAATTAAGGCCAGCAGGCCAGATATTGTTGTCAGAGATCATGAAAAAAAATGCTTTCTAATTGATGTATCAATACCAGCAGAATGACAACGTTTCTCGAAAAGAAATGGGAAACTTTCAAAATACAAAGACCTGGAAATAGAGGTAACTCGAATAGTAGGCACATTAGGTATGATAAAAAGATATTCCGACACATACCTAACAAAAACACCAGGACATACAAATATATACAACATACAGAAATCACACTACTGGGCACTGCACACATCCTACACAAAACACTTTCAATACAATAACCAATCAGAGAATCTCAACAAACCACAGCACATACCCAAGGCACACAGAGCTGCGCTCGGTAGTGAAGTAAAAGCACGCTATAAGAATAAAACTACTGAATAATAATAATAATAATAGTAGTAGTAGTAGTAGTAGTAGTAGTAGTAGTAGTAGTAGTTGTTGTTGTAGTAGTAGTAGTAGTAGTAGTAGTAGTAGTAGTGGTAGTAGTAGTAGTAGTAGTAGTAGTAGTAGTAGTAGTTGTTGTTGTGTTGTAGTGTAGTAGTAGTTGTTGTAGTAGTAGTAGTAGTAGTAGTAGTATAGTAGTAGTAGTAGTAGTAGTAACAACAATAACAACAACATTAAGGATAATAATAATATTGAAAAATACCTTAGGAATGAGAATCCAGATGCGAAATTTCCCCAAGACACCTGATGAATGATGGAGTGTATATCAGCCGAAACGTTGTGTTAACAACAAACAAGATAAGGACAAATATCCGTCAAATGTAAATAATGTAAGTAATGCTTTTTCTGACCTAAGGACCACAATCTGATATATACACCTATTTGCATGTCTGTGAATGTGTGTGCGCGTCTGTATGTATGTGTGTGTGTGAGAGAGAGGGAGAGAAGGAGAGAGAAAGATGGAGAGAAGGGGATAGAACGAAAGAGTATCTATAATTTAAATAAATAATATATAAATTGCCAGGAAGAAATAAACGAAACATTTAAGTAAATTTAAGGGCTGAGATTTATGATAATTTTATTGCAATTATTTCACAAAGAACCCAGAAAGCTCCAAGCATACACACAACACATAAACGCACATACAGATGCACTCACAAACGACACACGCCCACACACACACACACAGGTATACACACACATACTGATTCACCCATTAATATACATATATGGTTTTAGGCGTTTTTGTGTTCGTCTCTTTGCGCTTGCGTATCAGTCTGTGCATATGTCTGTGTATCTGAACATGCATATGTTTGTTAAATATATGCGTTTTTGTTTGTTTTTTTTACCTGTAAACTTGTGATAATATTTAAGATTATTTTAAGAATATAACTTTATATTCGTAGAATGCTTGCGGTGAAAATGTGTTCAATTATTAATATATCTTTCTATTTTCAATCAGAAGGGTTACCTAAACAATTTGCATGAAATATGTTACAAAATAGTGAAAAATAACACCCTTATTCATAAATGTGTAAACATGTGGAGTAGATTGCACGAATATACTCAGTTTTACTTGTTTCAGTCATTTGACTGAGGCCATGCTGGAACACCACCTTTACTCGAGCACTTCAACCCCACGACATATTCTTTGTACGCCGAGTAATTATTCTATCGGTCTCTTTTGCCGAACCGCTAAGTTACGGGAACGTAAAAACACCAGCATTTGCTGTCAAGCGATGTTGCGGGGATAAACACAGAAACACAAACATGTGCACACACACCACACACACACACACACACACACACACACATATATATATATATATATATATACATATGTACGACAGGCGTCTTTCAGTTTCCGTCTACTAAATCCACTCACAAGGCTTTGGTCGACCCAAGGTGCCACGCAGTGGGACCGAACCCGGGACCATGTGGTTCGTAAGCAAGCTACATTCCACACACCCTCCTACACCTAGATAATGAACCACCGCTCGGCGACGGCCCGATCTATTCTCCATCGAGTGAACGAGGAAACTACTATTCCGTAGTTTCCTCACACTATATAAAGTGGCTTCAAACTTATCACACCCTCTATGGAGCGGTAAATATATGTGTGCGTGCTTGTGTTTGTGCTCATAAATGAGAGCATTATCTCTTAAGATCACCATGTCGCGCACATATGGCTCTGATGCATGCTGGGCGAAAGCCTTAACAGATGTGTTGTTCATGATGGGCATATCAGACTTCGTATATTTGCACTCCAATATCACTTTGATGGCATGCGCTATTCTATGATGATGATAATAATAATAATAATAATAATAATAATAATAATAATAATAATAATAATAATAATAATAATAATAATAATAATAATAACAAGAAAGATAATAATAATAATGTGGCATCTCAAAGCGACCACAGTTCAGTGATTGTAGGATCTGTAGTAAGGATTAAAAAAGGTACTGAAACCTATTTGAAAATGTTACCAGGCTTACTCCTACAGGAAGTGAAAAAAATCGTGTTAACTGGAACGATTCATGTACTGAGAAGAGCATTTTCGCTGTGAAACCAACATCCATTCATGAATTTATTTATTTGTTAACTTTTTTAAATACATATTTTACCTGTGAATTTGCGTGTGTAATCTGGGAATGCGTACAATGAGCTTCTGTGCCCTAGGTGTACGGAATACACTCAGTGAGAAATGGAAGAAAATTTGAAGAAAGAAGGAAAATAATAATAATAATAATAATAACAATAACAATAATAATAATAATAATAATAATAATAATAATAAGAAGAAGAAGAAGAAGAAGAAGAAGAAGAAGAAGAAGAAGAAGAAGAAATATAATAATAATAAATGCACTGATGCAGTACCAGACATTGCCTCTCATAACTGATTGGACGTGTTGTCATGTATATTATTTTATCTTGGTATAAAAGATGGGCTACAGCGACTATTCTGCGCAATACCACAAATGTACTCGGCAGTTGCTTGACCTTAACCAGTTCAGCATGTGCCTTAATGGCTAACGATATGAGAATCACTAATCGCGAGCAGAATTAGTGGGGGAGCATTATAGCCATGTGTTAAGAGTAATTCTTTGGGGGTTTAGATAATTCCCCTTTCGTAACATGGGTGATTTGTTCATCATCCGTAAACAACCCTTATTCAAGAACCTTTTGAGCGGGATGGACTACTCGATCTGAAGAAAATTGTAACTGCAAGATCATACGCTGTTTATCTTAATATAAGATCTTCATGTCACTCACATATAGTTGTGATGCATGTGCCTGGTGTACTCTTATCAGACGGGTAGTGATGTTGGGTATACTGGCTCGTATATTATAACCCAGTGTTATTATGATGGCATGCACTACTCTCTCACTCAATAATGATAATAATATTAGCCGATACAAATTTCTGCCTGTGAGTTTTGTCATTTTTCCAATCACTCATTTTTACATAGAGAGCGGGAGAGAATGTAAGAGTTAAAGAATTTATGGCGATCTCTGTTGTGGTAAACGATAGATCAGGGTTCCCAGATTGGTAACTCAAGATTGTTTTGCCCAGCCGATTCGTTGATCAACATAGACAGATATTTATTTTTTCTGATGGATAAAATGATTCTGCTGAAGGAATAAATGCTTCTGCTCCTTCCAATAATATCCATTGCGTGCGAAGATGCACGGTGTGGCACATGTCAGATGATAAAGTGATTCCAAACAACGGTGATGACATTAGGCTTAGCTTACCTAAGAGAAATAAATCTACAGAGAAAGTTCGATTAATCACAGGATGAGTATGCCATGAACCTTAATGGCAGACAATGACAACTTTCTGGAAAGTTGCTGAGACTGCCTTCGGTCATGACTGACCATAGGATTGCACCTGGAAAGTTACCCACCCAGGCACAAGTCCGGGCAAGGTCGTTTATGGAAGACCAGCAGTCGCCCATGCATACCGGCCGCCCGTCTCCACGTCACCAGTATTATCCAAGGGAAAGGCAACAGCCGATACAGCTTGATACCTGTGACGACAGCTGAGTAAACTGGAGCAACGTGAAATAAAGTGTCTTGCTCAAGAACACAATACGCAGCCCGGTCCGGGATTCGAACTCACAACCTCACGATCGCAAACACGACGCTCTAACCACCTAGCCATGCGCCTTCACTCTGGAAAGTGCATATTTGATAATGACACATGAATGTTACATTTCATTACATGATTCTGATAACAAAAGTATACTTAAAAAGTCGCCTATCATATGACGGCAAACATTCCATTACACATAATAGGTGATTATATTTATTCTACTCTTCTAATTCTAATTACAAAATTATTGATATATTTTGACCCTAAGAAAACCATTGTCTATAGTTCCCCCTTCCTAGGTGCTGTGTTTTCATTTGATGATAGAACATTTGCAATTTTGTAGCACTGAATTTCATTATCTTCTATAAGCTAAATCGGATAAGATTTCGAAATGTTTCTGTAAGTTGTTGATATCTCCAGATATCTTTCAGTATTTAAGATTTAATAACAGGAAAGTGGAAATAAATGTAGTTCATGTGAAAATGAAAATGTCAGAAAAAGTTATTACAACAAGTAATTACCCCAACAGAAATATACCATGCAATACATTGTGAGTTGGTGATGGAAATAGTTCTTGCTATATTACATGCTGTAATTTTTTCGAAATTGGCAAGGTAAAGGCTTTAGAAATCCAGATTTGGTTTAAATATTGAAGGAGTTGCCTAAATGCAGATTTATGAGCCAAAGAACGATCCGAAAATATTATTTGTTTTATTGGGATATGATTTTAAACTGCATCCATTAATGACTCTTTTAGATAGTATGTTCTGGGATTTTGAGAAGTGTGGAACCATCGATTAGCCACTATCTGACTCAGATCTGCTCTGACGAATCGTAGCAGTACCTGCCAGGATCTTAATTATGAGTTAATTATTATGTCATGGAATACCTTCCTGATGAAGATCACTCAGAGACCCAAGGCAGATGAGGCATTTCAACTTTAGCTGCTCATCTAAGAGAAGGTAACTCCATGAATATCCTGAATTCTGGTAACTGATCAGCTCAAGAGACTTGATGCACCAGCCTAATACAAATTTGGAGGACGAGACAATTGGACTGCTCTGCAAAAACCGTACCCACTATGATAATATTCAACAGGCTGCTCAGCGAACTAAGGCACCAGCACGAACACCATTACGCTCCCTTCATACCGTTACTCTCCCTTCATAAACGAAAGGGCGATGGAGAAATAGGCGATGCGGACAAGTGGAGGATTTTACTGAAAGTCATCATTTTGATTCTGTACATAAGCGGCCTTAAGGTGATGATCCACTTTTAAGTGTAGATTTTTGAACCCTTGTTCGCCGAAGCGAAGGGGATTCAAATATTGACTGAAATAATCAGAGAGTAGTCAATAGAATCAACATTGAATGTAACTTGTGTTATGACTGCAGGAAAAACGAAACTCATTTCGTTTTCCATGATCTTCAAATATTTTCCATAGAGCTTCGGTATCTTTATTTAACATCTTATAACATTCTATAGAAATTATCCTTTTCACATTATTATAGATATTTTATGCTATTTTATTACAAATATTACCGGTTGATGTTAATTCCAAACATTCGAACACGACACTAAAATTTGCCACTCTATCTAGTTTATCAACTCTGTCTCCTGTTTATGGTATGGAAGTCAATGTCGGTCATATGTCCAGCGAATACAATTCCCGATTACTGTCTCACAGATGCGTGGCACGACGCCTCCAATCACACGCCTGGTGTCAACTTTGAATTCAGGAATTGTCTATGGTTTATTGACGTATACTTATCA
>NC_043002.1:61127692-61187692 GCF_006345805.1 Octopus sinensis | reverse complement strand
TGCTCCAGCATGGCCGCAGTCAAATGACTGAAACAAGTAAAAGACTAAAAGGATATATATATATATATATATATATATATATTAAATCCCCAAGAAACGAAGAAAAAAACAGAAAAAAACACACGGGGACGTGGTACATGTAAATATTAACAGACGCTCAGGGAAGGAAAGATGGTTTAACATTTCGAGCAAAGCTCTTCTTCGGAAACACAGAAAAGTATAATAGAAAAGAAAGACGGTGGAAGACTATATATATATATATATATATCGAGAGAGAGAGATGGACAGATAGGCAGAGATTGAGAGAAATAGATTATATTGTTCGGATTAAATAGAGCTGAAGGGAGAGAAATCTAAAGATTGGAAGATAAGGATCCTGATGTGATCAGCGTCCCGTTAGAAACGGGGAAATGAAGAAAAAGCAAGCATGAATCATACTTGCTTCAATAGTTATGGGAGTATATGTGTGGCTTGAGTGTTTAATATAAACGTATTAAATGGATTATTCTGACAGTTAATGCTCGTAAGAAAAAAAGTAATTCATCGAAATGTAAAATTTTAACCAGGCAATGTTTACAAGAAACTGTCAATAATATATCTAAAGGATAAATATGATATTTTTGAAAGTTATAGATATGCTGTAAAGATAGCAATTTTTCAGAAATGATTCGATATTGCTGATGCAAATATTTAATTTAAATAAAGGTGAATGATCGCTAGAACAGATGAAAATGTACCAAGGATTAATATTGCCATTAAAAGTGATGTTGCATTTAGTTTATTTCTTACAATGTGACATAATACAACTTAAAAAATATAAATCAGGGAAGATAATATTTTGTATTATGCAAAATGTATTGTCTCACTAGGAACGTTAATTAAAATAGCTGATTAAATATTTAAATGAAGATCCAGTAAAATGTAAATAAATCACTGATATAAGGAGTTCTCGAATTTATATAAACGAAATGTAAAAAAAAAAATTGCTCTAAAATTAACATCTCAAAATAATTTTTCGATTAATAAATAAAAGTGTTAATGTTGGCATCGTGACTAATATTCCAATAGGCGTCAAATAAATCATCGGTAAAAATGACAATATTTGCATAATATATTAGTTATGAAGAATAACAAAATATATTTCATGCACACATAGGCGCAGGAGTGGCTGTATGGTAAGTAGTTTGCTTACCAACCACAGGGTTCCGCCTTCAGTCCCACTGTGTGGCAACTTGGGCAAGGGTTTTCTATTATAGCCTCGGGCCGACCAAAGCCTTGTGAGTAGAAATGGTAGACGGAAACTGAAAGAAGCCCGTCGTATATATTTATATGTATATGTATGTGTGTGTATATGTGTGTGTGTCTGTGTTTGTCCCCCCAACATCACTTGACAACCGATGCCGATGTGTTTACGTCCCCGTAACTTACCGTTCAGTAAAAGAGACCGATAGAATAAGTACTAGGCTTAGAAAGAATAAGTCCTGGGATCTATTTGATCGACTTAAGGCGGTGCTCCAGCATGGCCGCAGTCAAATGACTGAAACAAGTAAAAGAGTAAAAGAATATATACTAGTTTACTTCCTATCTACATTCTCTTGTGTTCAGTTCCAAAAGAGTGGCACCTCGGGCCAAATGTCGGCAGGAGATTTGGTTGACGGAAACGGAAGGAGGGGTTTCCGTTTGCGTTTGTATTTGTCCCCACCACAGCTTGACAACTAGTGTAGCTTTTTATGTAACGTGGCAGTTCGGCATGAAGAAACCAATAGAACAAGTACCAAGCATAAAAATATACTGGGATTTATTTGTTCAACTGAATCCTTGAATGTGGTGCCCTATCACGTTCGCAGCTAAAGTTTGAAACAAGTAAAATACAGAAGAAATCCACACACACACACATATATAGGAAGGTCATTTGGAAGGCCACACTTGCCCTTCAACGACAAACTAATGGCAATCTTAAGCTATGCAACATCACCTTTTCTTCCTGAGAAAACAAAGCATTACAACGCAGGATCTGGCACCAATCTTGGTTCGCCTCAGTTCAAACATTTGAGCAAAGTCCACTCCAGCATGGGAACCACCTTTATACAAGCATGAAGGCACGCAGGCAAAACGTAGTTTCTCTAAATGGAAACCTTACATGTCACTGTGGCACGATGCAAAGATAACCTTGTCGTTCACTCAAGAAAACACATAGTACACGATCTGTAAGCACTCAAGCAAATTGAGTCCTCAACTTGCTCCATTTGCTAAAATATTTGCAAAGCACCAAGTGGACCTCAAGTGACACCTTCGTGTCCATAGAATATGATTAAAGTTTTATTTTACCAAACCCTCATCTGTCGTTTACGACAGTAGAATCCACCATATATATATATATATATATATATATATATATATATATGAATTTTATGCGTGATGAGATAAAAAAAAACCAAGGCTGTATAAATATTAGAGCATTTATAGATAAAAGGTCATTTATATTATCTCTAATATAAATGATCTAATATCTATACAGCCTTGGTTTCTTATCTCATTACGCATAAAATTCATATATACACACGCTGACATAGAACCAAATTTGAACAATATATTCGCAATATTACCGAATCTGGAACTTAACTACGGTCTGTCTATAGCACTTATTCAGCATTACCTGACACCTTTGGGTCTCAACGACACCATTATCTCTTATAAATATATATATATATATCATCTAATATAGGATAATTTTTTTAAAAACTTTTATCAGTGGCCAGCATATCAAAAAATACCTTTTTAAGGTGAAAACAACTTATAAATAAGGGCAACAGAAAAAAATTCCTATGCCAAATATGCCGAGAAATAGATGTTAAATCGTCAATAACCACATATTCATCACTAAAAGCACGCGTCTCGAAGTGATGAATTATATGTGGTTATTGACGATTTAAAGTCTATTTTTCGGCATAATTGGCATAGGAAAATTTTGCCCTTATTTATAAGTTGTATATATATATATATATATAGAAAATAATAAAAAGGAATTTTGTAAAATCTTCGTTCAGCTCCATTTCTTCCCTCACTAAATATATAAATCTTCAATTATCCGCACTAAGGCACGGTTGCGATACCCCATGGTCGTAACCTCAACCGTGATTTTTCTGTTGTGATTTTTGCTACCCAGGTATCGGTTATAATTTGAATAATCCGTAACAAGATAATTCATTTATCCATTTCAATAAAAAAAAATATATATATATATATAAATATATATATATATATAGGTTAAAAATTATTAAATCAATAATTTATAGCAGTGGTTAGCACACAAACACACACAAACACACACACACATGTATAGGTAATGAATGAAGGAAACGGAAAGTGGCTTTAGCATGTGTCTTTATGCAACACAGCGATCGTTTCGACCAAATTTGCATCTGCTCCTTGCGTTGAGTGGAGTGGATATTGTACACTTAGTTGTCGGATATCATACAGCTTGTTCACTTACATGCACCCGACGAGATACATTCTACACTGGTGGATGCAAGATAACTAACATTGCAATACTACCCCCACTCCACACACACGTAATGGATAGATACAAGATGGGACGGAAAAATCGCCGTGTTTAATAATGATCCTTGCCAACTTCATTTTTCGTTCCCTCTTTAATTATAAATTCAATGAACACTGCAGAATTCCTAACGTAGATCCAGTGACTTATATTAAACGTGGAAAACATCAGGTAACATAAGTGGCTAAAGTGCTTTAATGGGCTTACTACTAACCATATACACAAGATCCAAATGAATCCCTTGTATTTTTTCTCCCCCTTGACTAAAATTATTTCCCCACCCTGTTCCCTCGAAATTATCTTTTCTTCAAATACCAATCTTCTTACAAAATTCTGTGATTCAGCCAAAAGAGCTCCATTGTTTAGTATCAGTCAAATGACGAGAAACTGGTTAATTTTTCGTTTGTATAAGAAAGAATATTGAAGAACGAAATAGTAATTTATTGTTTCAAGACATTGAGTTTGAATTACTTTTAATTTTTATGATTGTAGATAACTCGGGCTGTATCCTCCGAGCTCCAGTCAGGCGTATGTGAACAATATCGGGAGAATGTCCGCAACGAATGATATTTTTCGATACAGGACACCTCAACGACGACCACCAGACGCTGACTGAAAATTAATGAACTGCGGCTAGGCTCAATAAAAGGAGTCCGAGTTATTGGCTGCAATTACATACTTGAAGTCAGTGTTGGTAGAAATTAAATCAGCTTGCAAATACACGACCACTTAATTAAATTTAGACTCAGGCTAATCTCGAACAGCCCGAACAGCCCGAGTGCCGGAGTCGCCACTGATGACTATGTTTGTGTGTGTGTGTGTGAGTGGTACAAAATTGTACAAAATCAAAAATAATCAGAAGAGTAGCAAGTGATTGAACAGCGTATAGACAAATAGGGTGCATCCAGGAAAATTAGTAGGGTCTTTGACGTTTGAAGCCAATACTTTCCTGCAGAAAGGAATGAGGAATGAAGGGAGAAAGGTGGAAAGGGGAGAGAGAGAGAAATTAAACCGTGTTTGGATTAACGGTTGCACAGTGGATACGCGTTAAAAATGGGAACAAATTAGAAAAATAATCTTTTTTTTTTCTTCCCTTGGCACAAGGCCCGAAAAATGAGAAAAATAATAAACATATCTTCTTTAGAGTATAATTTGTGACTCTCCTTGAACGGCTGAATAAATGTATAGAAATGTGTGTGTGTGTTTGTGCGTGTGTGTCTGTGTGTTTGTGTGTGTGTATTTGTGTGTGCTTGCTACTTTGTGTGTGTTTGTGTATTTGGTTTCAACACATGGAAGTTTATTGTTAATAGATATTAAAGCATTCGGTTTATAAAACTATACAAATGCGCTGGGAAGGTGTGTGTGTGTATATATGTGTGTGTTTGTTTGTGTGTGTGTGTGTGTGTGTGGTGTGTGTGTGTGTGTGTGTGTGTGTGTGTGTGTGTGTGTGCTTGTGTGTATTCGGTTTCCACAAAAGAAAGTTTATTGTTAATAAATACTACGCATTCAGTTGATAAAACGAATCGTATATTTCAATTTATATTTTATAAAACTGGTTGTACAGACTTAAAAATCTGAAGTGCACTGTACAGGAAGTGCCGACGGTAAAGAAATAAGATTTGAAGATGTTCAAAGTATAAGTAATTTTTAAAATATATATATATTGAATATAATTCAAAATACTAGTGTTGGATTTTATCTCAAAATATCTATAAAATTTCTAACAGAAATTTAATTTAGTAACATTTATGTATAGTATTAAATTGATGCAGTGCATTAGTTATCATGAATGTAACAAAAAAGCATTATGAATGCATATAAACTTTTGTTGAAGTTCCATGAAAGTTTTGAAAATAATCATAGCACTAATGTCATTTGTGAAATATAAATATATCTCACGATGTATTAAGAAACACCGAATACTGAAATATTGTATAAGAGATGGAGACTGTTGTGTGATATATATTCATAGAAAAAAAATTGGGTCGATATAAAATACATTACAATACGAATGAAAAATTGATATTTACGTAAATATACGTGTATGGATAAACTAATATATATATACGTATGTAGGTGTGTAACGTGTACAAGCCCATAAATAAATATGAATATATATCAATAAAGGAATGCCAAAAATGGGACAGGAACGCAAAACATCCAGTGAGACGATAAAAAACAAGGACGGGTCCTTCGGAGTTTTCTTTCTTCAGTCGAGTTCCAGAATATCTTTGCAATTATGGCTATGTATATATATATATATATGTGTGTGTGTGAGTGTGTGTGTGTGTGTGTTTGTGTGTGTTTGTGTATGTGTGTTTATGTGCGCATGTATGCATGTATATATATATATATATATATATATAGGTAGATAGATAGATAGATAGATAGATAAATAGATAGAAAAATAGATAGATAGATAGATAGATAGATAGATAGATAGATAGATAGATAGATAGATAGATAGATAGATAGATAGATAGATAAATAGATAGATAGATAGATAGATAGATAGATAGATAGATAGATAGATAGATAGGTAGATAGATAGATAGATAGATACATGGATACATAGATACACATACGCACACATTCTATTTTAACTGTCGTATGAAAGAGTTCTAAATACCATAATGGAGGTTTATAGTATACTTTATTTCGGTCGACTCACTCCTCTGCTGCTGTGGGTTTCATGTACAATTACAAAGGACCTTCAAACACATGCGTATAAATAAGTGGTAGTGTATTTCATTCATATCCTTATATCTAATAAGAAAATATATATTTGCGCCACTGGGCCGACAATACGTGATGGGGGCTCCATCAGTAATATTTACTGCATTTTTCAAATCTAAAAAAATGTATTTTTTGAAGATGTTCACTATTTTGCAAAACCTTTATCGGCTCAGCAAATGATCTTTTCAAAATATATTTAGGAAACTATTTCAGAAGATTATCTCACTTCTATTTGGGCATACAAGGGATACATTTAGGTTCGGTAAAATGAATAAGACACGCAAAAACAATCTGCGTCTTCAATTATCCACAATTACATCATATTCGAGAAAAGGCTCATATATATCACTCTCCGAACGACTGCCGGTTCTACGCAAAATTTTGAAACCATTAATATTATTGGCGAGTTAGCAGAATCGCTAGCACGCCGGGCATTTCGTTCCTCTTCATGTTCTGAGTTCAAACTTCGCCAATGTCGATTTGCCTTTCATTCTTGCGGAGGTTGATAAATTGAGTACCAGTGAAACACTGGGGTCAATGTAATCGACTTATCCTCACCCCCAATATTTCAAGCCTTGTGTTTATACTAGAAATTATTATTTTAACATAAACTCTCAACTTATTTTGCTGTGTATGATGGGAAGTGCCAGCTGTTCCCAACCAGCCAACTAAGGGGATACTTATTTACTGATCATTCTTTAAGAACCCTGCGGAGAACTCGTGCAGTTCCATGCAATGACGATTTTTGTACGTGTTCTATATTTACATTGGTACCAATATTTCTGAGTCACGTAAGTAGTTGAGCGCTGATACTTTCAAGCGCGCCAATCACTATGGGTATCACGTCCACTCACTTTATTGCCTACATCCTGAGTAATTCCCACTTGAACTAAATATACTTTCTCTTCCTTTTTCTCTTCGATCCTGCTGTCATGAGGACATACTGTGTCGACTTTCAGCCGTGCTTCTCTTTCCTGTTCACCACAACAATGTCAGTTTTTATTTTCCGATGTCTTATCTGATTATTGCATCTTACAGGGTTTTGCAATCTTCATTCTCATTAACTCCCTATGGGATTTGGTCATACAACCACATTGCTCTTTGTAGGCCATAAATTTCCACAGAGCTCCCAATTGATATTATTTGCTACATTGTCATGTCATCTTTTGTATTCGCAAATTTCGGTCACATAGTGTTTCACCCCTCTCACAGCACATTCTGCATTTGTCGTTCTAAGTCATGTTACCAATTCTACACTTCACATAGTTTATCATCAATGCTCATTCTTCTGCCGCACATATAATTGCTTCTGTTTCTATATCCATGTCATTTCTCCGTATCCATAACCATCGGCCTTCGTATCTGTCTTGGAGCTCATATCTCATGAAAATTGACCGAACATTTTTTTTTTCTTTCAATACTTCTTTTTTATGTACTTTTCTTCTTTATATTATTCTTCTTAACACAGTTATCAATTTTAATGAAGCCAGATTACTTCACAAGTATCGGCAACAGTGCCACGGCATGTTTTACATAACACACTAAGCTATTTTCCTCTGCTTCAACACAATCCTGACAACTGATCGAACAACTACCATGCTTTCTTCTGGATAAGTACAACCTGTCAGTGTCACTCTTGAGATCGAATGTTCTGTGCACTTTCAATCATTTCCGTTCTTTCGTTTCCATACTCATCAAGTCTTTTGCCAGTTTATGATCCTAGTTCCATACCGAAGTGACGCTAACGCCCATATATTTAATGCTTGGATTATATTCCATCCAGTAAATTTTCTGTGCAACACCAATCTTATTCCGCGGAAATATTCTTTCCTCAGTTTTTCTTTCTCTGTGATTTCATTGAACTCTAGTATGCCAAGGTACTTATAGCCTTCCTCTTCAATTTATTCCATTACTTCTCCATTTCGTAAATTTATCCTTGCCAGAGTCTGCACCTTGTGTCTTTCCAGGTTCATTACAACACATTTCTTGTGTCCGAATTTCATCTTAACATCAGTACTAAAACGGTAGGCCATGTTCACCAAGGAACTTGTACCTCATCCTTGCCTTATAGCTTCATATAAACCATGAATACTTGATGGTTGATTCTTTGCCTTTTTTTCATTTAACTGATATCTCAGGTTCAGTTTCCTCAGCGCCAAGGATAATACAAAGTAGAAAAAGCAACGGAGATAGTATGTCTCCTTGGAAAATCCTTCTCCTGATACACATGTGACCAAAGCTTTTTCTGTGGGTGGTCATCTTAGATTTCTAACCAAACATTCTTCCCTTCAGAAAACAGTATCTAAATTCTCGATGGTCCACGAATGTGGAACGATATCGTAAGTTCTGCGGAATCTCAACTTTGTCCCGCTTTGCTTCTTTATCAATAATTGCTCTTTGGTATCTCTACGTCTCCATTGGTAAAATGTGGTTATTTATTAAAAAATGTGTACATTTCTTCTGCAAACTTTGCTGACAGTAACTTCCACATTAATGGAAAGCATGAAATTGGGTTGTAATTGTCGGCAGCATTTCCTTTCGGTATGTCCTTCATGCACAACATTGTTCTTTTGCCAAACACTCGGAGATTTCATCTCCTTGGATCAGTGCATCGATTTACGGTACCTACGGAACCTTTTTTTTTGTCTTATTCAAAATCCTTATACACTATCAGGTTCTGCTGCTTTCTAATAGCTCATCTTGATATAAGATCACCGCGTCGCTCACATATTGAAGGGATGCACGTGTCTAATGTAGTTTTATCAGACGTATAGTCGTAATGGGTATATTGAACCGCTCCCCAAAATAAATTATTTGTGTGTGTGTGGTGTGTGTGTGTGTGTGTGTGTGTGTGTGTGTGTGTGTGTTTATGTTTGTGTGTGTCTGTATCTATGTACATATATATGTGTTTATATATATTCGTATAAGTGTAGCAATTACTTTCAGTGAGTAGCTTGTAACACGCATTCGCTATCTGTTTTAAAACGCCATGTAGTGGATTCCAACTGACAGCGACATACATTCGACCCTATGCGTATATGATCTTTGACTTTATATACAGTTATGGTGTTGACTGTATCTATAAATACAACGGAGAAGAGGTAGAAACGATGATTAAGAAATGGGAAATAAAAGGTGAATGAGTGGGAAAATACCTAGAACTGGTGTGGCGGAACAAACTTTAGTAATAAGGAAAATAATTTATAGTCACACACTTGAGTGAAAGGCAAGATATAGAAATAATAAACCAATATTTTATTTGAATTCTTTTAAATTATTTCATTACATACTTCATAAAATCTTCAGAACATTTATGCTTTTAATTTTCTCTTGTATTTCATTTCTCTTTAACTTCTATATTTTTAAAATTTTGATTATCATAAGTTTTAAGAGACTTATCTTTTTACATAATTATATGCCTTCTTTTCGGTTTTTAAGGTTTTAAATATGTCAAATTATATGAAATAAAACAGGACTAACGTCCCTTTTAATAGCCGTATTAAGTTTGGTAGACTTATCTCTTCTATCGATAATTGGTGCTTATTCATATTACGGATATGTTTTATAGCGAACATCGAATTGCTTTAAAAAACAGCTGCATTTTCAACTCAGCTTATATCTTTTGAATATGGTTTACATAATAACTCATACTGTTCTTCCTTTCTTTCATTATCGGGATACATTTAGAATGGTTGCGGCCATGCTGAATGCATTACATTTCAAGGGTTTAGACTAATATATCTACCACAGTGCATCTTTCAGCAAGCCACCTATTTCAAAGATCACTGTTTTCCTAAACTTGTAACTTTCGGTCCATATTGAGGAAGAAACATAGACTACGCCTATCAATTGATGAAAATCATAAACACACAGTCACACACACACACACACACGCATACATATATATTGATACATACATATATACATATATACATATATATAAACATACACATACATTTATATATACATACATAAATATATATATTTATACACACACACACATATTTATACATATATATATATATATATATATATATATATATATATATATATATATATATATATATATATATATATGTATATATATATGTATATGTAGTGGGACTGAAGGTGGCATCTTGGGCAAGTGTCTTCTGCTATAGCCCCGGGCCGACCAATGCCTTGTGAGTGGATTTGGCAGACGGAAACTGAAAGAAACCTGTCGTATATATGTATATATATATGTATGTGTGTGTATATGTTTGTGTGTCTTTGTTTGTCCCCCAAGCATTGCTTGACAACCGATGCTGGTGTGTTTATGTCCCCGTCACCTAGCGGTTCGGCAAAAGAGACCGATAGAATAAGTACTGGGCTTACAATGAATAAGTCCCGGGGTTGAGTTGCTCGATTAAAGGCGGTGCCCCAGCATGGCCGCAGTCAAATGACTGAAACAAGTAAAAGAGTGAAAAGAGAGTAAATGTATGTATGTATACATATGTGTGCGCGTGTGTATTTGTGTGTGAGCAAGTATACTTACATATATATTGGTTATGTGTAGTAGAAGCAGTGTTAGATAAAAATAGCAAGATGTGTATCTTACTCGAATCAGAAACATCATTAAAAGCTCAATAGGTTGTAGATCTTACACTTTTAAGAAAGAAAAGACAGAAATATATCAATGGCACTTGAAAATCGCTCCAGTGTATTTCAGTGTATTCCAGCCCCTTTGAGCTTCGTCTGTGTTAAATATCCACTCGCGGACACAAGCTCAGAAAAAAACCTCAAACTCAGAAACTGTTGATATTGTCGAAATTGTAGGCACCCTACCGGCTACCAGGGATATTAGTGTTTTTTCCATTACTGTCGTTCTATATCAAGAAGGAATGATAATAATAATAATAATAATAATAATAATAATAATAATAATAATAATAATAATAATAATAATAATGTTGTTGATGATGATGATGATGATAATGTATGCGATAACGAAGATAGAAAAGTCGAGAGATATGACAAGTTAGCTTGGGAAGTTAAGCAGTTGTGGTCGATGAAAAAGGTAGCAGTATTACCAATAATTGTCGGAGCCGGGGAACAGTGAGCAAAAGTCTCGAGAAGTACGTGGAACAAATAGGGGCTGCAATAAGGGCGGACCACTTGCAGAACACAGCACTGCTTCGAACGGCTGGAATACCCCAGAAGGTCCTCGAAAAATAAGAGGTTCCAAACGTTCCCGCAAAGCAAATTAAATAAAATTTGGGATTTGCGGAGGGTTAAATGGTAACAAAAACGGGACAGTAAGAACAAAACAATAAAAACAAACGGTAAAGGCTGTCAGCCATAACGAGGTGAAGTGGTGAACGCTGGAGAAACGAACTTTGACAGGACACAGGCAAAAGCGAAAAAGGAAGAAAAAAGGAAGATAGCTGCTAGTCACATGTGAGCAACGAGAGAGTCAAGGAGGAAGAGTGAGAGAGAGGGGGGAGAGAGGGGGAGAGAGGAGAGAGAACAGTAAAGGGGAGGAGAAAAAAGAAGGACGAATAATAGGAATAATAAAGAGATGTGGTCAACTGGTTCAGGTCAAACAACTGACAAGCAAATCTGTGGTATTAAGCAGAATATTTGCTGCAGCCCATCTTTTTTTTCTTTTTTTATTATTATGGTTGTTGTTGTTGTTGTTGTTGTTGTTATTGTTGTTGCTGCTGTTGCTGTTGTTGTTGTTGTCATCATCAGCATCATTATTATTGAGTCGGTAGTTTCCTCGCGAGGTGAGAAAAAAATACCTAGTGGCATTTATTTCGTTCCTCTTTACGTTTTAAGTTTGAAATTCCGCAAACTTTAACGTTCATCTTTTCGAGGTCGATGACAGAAGTACCAATTGCAAGCTGGTGTCGAGGAATTCTGCTAACTTCCCACTTCCCAACAAATTTAGGTCGTGTACCTATAGTAGAAAGGATGAATTTTCTAAATACCAAGTCAGTACATTGAAGTATTTTTAATACCAAACCGAGTGCACAATATTTCAAATAGCCGCAAAACAGCCTTTTACATACAAATTGGATAAGCAAGATTATTTCAGTCACGAATGTCAATGCGTTTTTTTTTTTAGCAGCGAGTTCGTGGATAGGTTAGAAAGATGCATCAAACAGAGTCGAATTGTGCAGCACATGCAGCTGTTGCTACTACTTTTCTACCCACGAGCATATTGTGCATGTTGGTATAATGTTTACAATCCTCGTGACATAGTCTTGTCTAAAAAAAAATATAAATATATTGTATATGATACATGACATAATACGCACGCACACACATACACACAGACACACACACAGACACACACACAGACACACACAGACACACACACACACACAGACACACACACACACACACTCACACACACACACACACACACACACATATATATATAATATATATATATATATATATATATATGTATATATATTGGAATGTGTATACTATTGTAAATAAATAATTCTATTCTAAACATGTTATATAAATTATATATTAGGCGTATCGACAAAATTTGTTCCATTTGTATAATCATTTCATCTGTGAAGAAACACATTGAAGCACACGCAAGCGTGTATATGGTTCGACAAACTTATAAATATACTTCAAACACTCACACACGCTCACACATACACATACGTGCATATACGCCTCAACAAACATACGCATCCGTGTATGACAGTGGATATGTGCATGTGTATGGTTGTGTGTGTGCGTGATTGTATGTGTGTGTGAGGGTGGTGTACACATGTATTACCGGAACACTGGATGTGAGGGTATTGTGTGTATCTAGGTGTAAATATCTAAGTATTCGATTGGTTCGTATCTGCAAGATATGCTATCAATAGTTTATGTTACGTACCCATTTTACATATTGTATAGATCGAGTACATTCAGGAGTTCAAAGAAGCTGGCATGTATCGATTAAATAATATATGACTATGGTAATTTCTGGATATGTACAAACAAACACACACACACACACACGTACGCATGGGGACACTCATGTACACCCATACACACACACATATATATATGTGTATGCATATATGTATATGTATATACAATACATGTTCATATATATATATATATATATATATATATATATATATTTCTATGTATACAAACACACACACACACACACATATATATATATATACATATATATATATATATATATATATATATATATATATATATATATATATACATACACACAGCCCCAACAGATATGTGCATTTGGTAAGCAAGATTTGTATCGATATAGATATATGTGCAAACAAACGCACACACACACAGACGTGTGTATACATGTATATATTTATGTGTGTATATATATATAAACTTGCGTATATGTATAAGTATGAGTGTGTGTATGTTTGTGCGTGAGCAAATGTGTCTCATTTTTGCATTTTCAGGCGAACGTCATCCTTATACGTAACATATTTATCCCCGTCCTGTTCTGCAGTTTCTCATTATTCCTCTCTATATATGCGTGTTTGTTCCTACACAATCATACACACAGATAGATAGATACATACATACATACATGCCTACATACATCAATCCATCCATACATACATACATACATACATACATACATACATACATACATACATACATACATACATACATACATAGAGAAAGCGAGATAAGGAATTGTGTATGATTTCACGAGTATGTATGCATGTATATATTCCGGTATGTATATATGTACGTATATATGTGCGTACATGCGTCGGTGTATGAATGTATACAAGCAATTACATATATGAACATATACTATGCAACTATATATATATATACATATATATGAGTATATGTACATATATACATATATATATATATATATATATATACATATCTATGTGTGAGTGTGTGTTTGTGTGTATATATATGTGTGTGCATATGTAACTGTGTATGTATGTATGTACGTATGTATGTATATATCATATTTATATATCTATACATACATTTATGTATACACACACACGCATATGTATATTTATGTATGTATGTATATATGTATCTGTATATATATATATATGTATGCATGCATATATATATATATATATATATATATATATATATATATATATATATATATATATATATATATATGTATATATACTCACGCATATACATAGGCACATACATACACATGCACACATACATACATATGATATGCAAATATCCGATGCAGATACACAAGCATTAGTGCATATCGGTAATGCACTGCTAGTCAGTTCATCCAAAAATACTTCGGTTGATAGTTCTGGCCAGTTATGTTGTGGCTGAATGGGGGAAGAAAGAGAAGAGTAAAAGACAGCCAAGTGAAAGAGAGAGAGAGAATGAGAGAGAGGGAGACAAAGCATGAAAGCACCAGAGTGGACAGGGACAGAGGAGGCGTGGGAGGGGTGTTGGAGACTTGTCATTCTCTGAGAGATGAAACAAAATGTGATATAGTTTGGGTTTTCTTTTTTTATTAATTTACACAAATAAAAGCAGAGAGAAAAATTGCTGCTT
This sequence comes from Octopus sinensis, assembly GCF_006345805.1. Lineage (NCBI taxonomy): Eukaryota > Metazoa > Mollusca > Cephalopoda > Octopoda > Octopodidae > Octopus > Octopus sinensis. The sequence continues at coordinate 61,172,862 of NC_043002.1, read as the reverse complement.
AACGTTGTACTGTATATGTAGAATATGGCGATATCCAATGAACGTCAGGAAATCATTAATGCATATTGGTTATTCAATGAAAGAAAATATTTCATTTGATTTTCTTTTTTTATTTTACTTGTACACGTAATTCCTTTTCTGTTTGTACGCCGTCGTGTTTGCATATGTATGGATGGGTGTGATTTACTTGTATATTTATGTGTATGTGTGTGTGTGTATGCGTGTGTGTGTATTTGTGTGTGCGCGTGTGTGCTAGCTTCAGTGTGCTTCGGGGGGGGGGTTAGCATGTGTGGTTGTGTGTGTGTGTATTCGTGTGTGTGTGTATTCTCCGTTTCTCCTTCTTTTAGTCGTGGCTGGTCAGCTATTCTGGATGCTAGTGGTGTCCAGACGTAATATGCGCAAAGAAATATGGAGGACAGTGTCGTGGAAAAAAAAAAAGAAGAAAGAAAAGTTGACGTGTAGAAAGTGACCTACAGACGTACTATTTTTTAATTTTTTTTCGCCTTTCTATTGATGTTAGATTAACTGATACTGCTGATCAGCAGTTAAAGCTAATTTTAAAAATGAAGATGTCGACGAAAACTAGTTTTCCTAGGAAGCAGACGTCGTTTGTATTTATTTAGATCCAACACAGTTTTGCCGATCAAAAATATAGCAAACAATGGTCAATGTGTAACAATCTTGCTTTTTATCTGGAGTAACGTATTTTAATCTGAGATGGTCGAAAATACTTTGATTGATATTTCTAGCAAATGACGGTACGATATAATGGTTCTTTCGTTCATTCAAATAAATGACCATTGTTTGCGTTTACTTAAGCCAAAGTTTGCTGAGTTACAGAAAATATTACTGTTTTGTACAAAATAATTTAAAAGTATTTGCTGTAATCATTTTCGTTGCATAAAACATCGTTCTATAACATGTACATACATGCATACATACAGACATACAGAGAGACAGACTGACACATTTACAAGCATATTTTACATACGTACATATATCCATATATACGCATGCATACGTACACAAACATACATACATACAAATTTACGTACATAATTACATACACAAAATACATACATACACATACATACATGTATACATGCGCACACAAACATACATATATATACATACATTCATTCATACATACGTACATGCATGCATACATACGTACATATATCCATATACACACATACGTATACATACGTACAAACATAAATACATATATACGCACACATACCAGCATATATATATACATATATACACAGACATTCGAATACTTACATACACACATACACAGATACATACAAACACCCGTACATACATATACACACAAATGTACGTACAGAATTAAACAAATAAAAGAGCGTACCCTCATAGAGGTCAGCTCTTCTACTGATTTCAATAGTGCTTTGAAAATCTAACAGAAGGAGGTTAACTACGGAAGATTGCTTCAAAACCTCCAGCTTCTATACCCAGATAATACATTTACATTTATACCAATAATAATTGGTAAATTTGACTTAGCGTGTAAATGCCTTAGTAATAATCTGGACAACTAGGTTTTCCAGAAAATGAAATCCACCATATTAATCCCATATCCGAAACACAACCTGTAAATGGAACGGTTAAAATATGCAAGACTCTTTTCAAGTTTAAAATGTGACATTGTTTTTGTTATCTTTATGACAACGATTAAATATAAACTGGAGAGCGCCTTCTTTCATAGAGGAATAATTTAAATAATGAAAAAGAGAAGTGAAAAAAAGGCGAACACTATGCTGAACTGAGAAATCTGCATTTACGCTATCCAGATTACAATTTCAGGTTTATACCTGCAACTATTGGGGCCCTGGGATATGTAAGACACTGACTAAATACCAGTCTTGAGAAATTTTGCTTCTTAAATCCAGAAAGGAGAAAGCTAATTCGAAGACTACATATCCAATCCATCACTGTAACTGTAAAAATCTGTAAAACTTGCCAGAAGTTTATTATTTAAATGTATATGAGTATGTCTAGATATGTAACTATATGCATGAGAATACATACCTAAAAGATACATACATACATACATACATACATACATACATACATACATACATACATATAAACAAAACAAAAATACCTTGCTGTTGATGTTGAAATTCCAATGAAGGAACTTTGGATCTAGGTTAATAACCGGTTCTTTTTCTATTGGTAAGAAATCTTGAAATAAAACTGAATAATGATATACATACAAATACACATACATAATACATACAAACATACTCTGTTGATGTTAAGATTCCAATAAAGGATCCTTGGATCTAGGTTAGAAACCGGCTCTTTCGCTGTTGGCAAGAAATCTTGAAATAAAACTGAATAATGATATATATACATACAACAAAAAATGCATTTCAGTATCACCTTCGATTTCTTATTATCTGGCGTCTACGTGAGTTACATGCGACGAACAAATGACGGTTCCCAGTAAATTAAAAATTGAAATCTCTTATTGATGAGCCTTACATCAATAACTGACACATTGACAATTTCAATAATTTAAAAGAATTTCAAAACAATTTACTAATAAGTTTGTCGTATGAAATCGTTTCACCAAACAGAATTAGATTCGCAGAACTTATATCCCAGTCTTTCAGATTAAACAATTCCCATCAGTGAAGAACGGAATCTACAATAAAATCATATTGTTAAGTGCACAAGCAAATGTCATGATGAATATAAGACATCTATCACCAATTCTTTACTCAGAAAGACATATTCGATATCCTGTAGCACTTCAATTTATGAGAAACAAGTAAATACATTTTAATATTGCCCCGCCTCTGCACTTTCCTAGAAGCAATACGAAATATCCTATTAAAAATACATAAGCTGAAGAAATGTACCATACTAGTCCATAATTTCAAGCAGATATAAATACGACGTCATTAAAGTCAACTCTGATGAATTAGCAAAACGCTTCGCAATTAACTATGGACGCATATGTGACTTCGTGGTAAGAAATTTGCTTCACAACCACATGGTCCCAGGTTCAGTCCCTCATTGTGCCATCTTGGACAAATGTTTTCAACTGTAACCGCGAGTCAACCAAAGATTACTGAGTCAGACTTGGTAGACGGTAAATGAAAGAAGACTGTCGTATATATATGTGCTGGTGTTTGTGTGTGTATGTGTGTGTGAGTGCGTATGTGAGTGTGCGCGTGTGTGCTTGTGTGTGTGTCTGTGTGAGAGCGTATGTGAGTGTATGCGTGTGTATTTGTGTGTGCTTGTGTGTATATCCGTATGTGTCTTTGTGTCTGTGTTAGTACTCCACAACCGGTGTTGGTGTATTTATGTCCTCGTAACATAGCGTTTCGGCAAAACGGCCCAAAGAAAAAGTACCTAGCTTTAAAATAATAGCACTGGCGTCCTTACAATCGAATGAGAATTCTTGAAGGCGCCACAGTCTAATGAGCGAAACCTGTTTACAGCATTGGACTGCGGCCATGATGGGGCACTGCATTGAAGGATTATTTCTATATTGACTTTTCAAGTCGAACTAACCGATCTCAATGCTTGTGTTATATATGTTAAGTCTGGAACTTATTCTATCGGTTTGTTTGCTAAATAGCTGAGATACGAGGACCTTAACAAACCAATACGACCTCTCTATTCTTGGCATAACGTTCAGTCCCACAATGTGATATGTTGGGCAAGTGTTACTACTATAGCCTCGGGCGGACGAAAATGTTGTGAGCGGAATATATATTGTGTGTGTGTGTATGTGTGTGTGTCTGTGTGTGTGTATGTGTGTGTGTCTGTGTGTGTGTATGTGTGTATGGCAAATGAAAAACGGAAGATCGAATATACCTGGTAGGTTACTGGCTTTACCAGTAAGTTAATAGGTATAAGCCATTCGTTTTATTATCCATTATATATATATATATATATATATATGGCGGTGCCCCAGCATGGCCACAGCTCATAGTGGAACTGGAATCAATCAATCAATCAATCATATATATATATATATATATATATATATATATATATGAAAATAGTAATGCAATACGAGAGTATTGCTTTCCAGTAAAGGATAGCCCGTGAGGGTAATTATACATAAAAGTAAATAAATGGCACAACGAAGTACCGAAATTTACTGGAAAATAGCGAACGTAATAAATACGACGCTAATGTATAGCATCACTGCGTATGTACTAGTAAAAATGCGTGTGTGCAACAAACATGAAAAAAATTGTCTTACATATATATATATATATATATATATATATATATATATATATATATATATATATATATATATATATATATATATACATACATATATAATATAATATACATTTTTGTATATGGTATAATTTAATTATATTCTTGAATTGCTACATGGTTCTTCTCTAATTTATATACATATATCATATATTGTGAAATTTGAGTTAGTATTACTAAATTGAATTTAGTAATACTAATACCTCCTCTAAGTTTGAAATCATATTCCCTATTATAATAATAATAATAATAATTATTATTATTATTATTATTATTATTATTATTATTATTATTATTATTATTATTATTACATATCAATGTATATACATATATATATATTAATGATAATATGACAACAAAAGAATGAATTAGAGCTCGATATTATGTAAATAGAATAAGTTAACTATCAATATAATATAGGACAATCAGTTAGTTGTCATAATAAAACTCAGAGTCTTAAATGTCGGGGCTGAAGCTTGCTCCGGCTTGAGATGACAACTAGCTGCTTGCCCTATATTATTTATATATATGTATGAGTGTGTGTGTGTGTGCATGTGTGTGTGTGTGCGTTTGTGTGTGTGTGTATGTATGTGTGTGAATATGTGTATGTATATATGACCATATGAGGAATATTTTTCAGTACAATCTGCGCACTTCTTAAATCGGTGTTGCAGTGCTCTGATCCCATCGGTCAAAAATGTCAACAGCCCATATAATATCATCAGCCCCTAAAATACGCGTTCTCAACTAAGTATTTTCCCATGCTAAAGAACATATGATAACCAGGTGGGGCCGAATCAGGAGGATACGGGTGGTGGTGGTCAACGAGTTGAAACCCACAGTCATACACAGCAGCCATTGAAACGAAGGACTTGTGTACTGGAGCAATAATTCTAATAAAGCAACTCAGATAAACAGATAGACAAATAGATAGAGACAGACAGACAGACAGACAGACAGACAGACAGACAGACAGACAGACAGATAGATAGATAGATAGATAGATAGATAGATAGATAGATAGATAGATAAGTTTCTTTATTGGCCACACAGGGCTGCACACAGATGGGACAAGTTACAAGGTAGAGCTTTTCTTTTGGAGATAGATAGATAGATAGATAGATAGATAGATATGATGGACTACTTTCAGTCTCTCCCATACAAAAGGCATTCACAACGCTTTGATCGACACGGCAGTAAAGCAGATGGTACTTACTCAACATGCTACTCTGTAGCTCTGAATCTGAAACCAAGCGAATATAAGGCGAAATTTTCAACCAAACAACCATGTCTATAAAACATATAGAAACTTCTTTCGGTTTCTGTCTACCAAATCCACTCAAAAGGCCTATCTTAATTTTTCGGTGACAATGTCTTGAAGAAAACGCTGTCCAGGTAGCTTTAATCTGATTTTCCACTAGAGAACCACTTATTTATAGTTATTTTCTCTAGTATACCGTACAGCATCATGGTTTTCAGTTAATCTATTTAGTGTTAATTGGAATAAGTAACCTACATTTGAAATTTTTGTAGAATGTGATTAAAATTAATTTAAAATGTAATGAATTTTTTTCTAACTTGGTACAGCGCGAACCATGTCTGTATGATACTTGCGATGGCTTCTGTGTGTAGAATGTAAATAAGAAAGCTCACATTTAATTCCTCAATATACACCTCAAGCGAATGTACTTATGGAAAAAAAATGGCGCATGCTGTGATGCAAAGACTGCCCTGAGGTTTAACCACGAATATATATTTACGAATACAGTGAACTAGAAATATTTGTTTAAAAAATATATGAATTGTTCTCAATTATGTGTATATATGTGTGTATGCCTATGTAAATATACGTACACATGAATACATACATACACGTATATGTGCGTGTGTCTGTTTGTGTGTCTACGTGTGTGTGTGTGTGTGTGTGTGTATTTGTTTGTATGTGAGTGTAGGAATGCAAAACAAATTATGTATATATATATAAACAAATATAGGCACAGGTGTGATGGGTGGTAAGAAACTTCCTTCCCAACCACATGGTTCTGGGTTCAGTCCCATTGCGTGGCACCTTGTATGTGTTATACTATAGCCTCGGGCTTATCAAAGCCTTGTATATGTATTTGATAGACGGAAACTGAGAGAAGCCTGTCATGTATATATGTGTATATATATATATATATATATACATGCAACATGGATTTTTGTCAGTGAACAGGTCGCGGATTTTAGCGACGAAAATATTTTGACAAATTAAACTTAAATGTTGAAGTGAATCGTACGGCTTTTGTGTGTTTCTTAAATGGCTTACAAACACCTTCCTCGCTGCAATTGTTTTCGTTCCAGCACACGGTCTCAGATCAAATCACTTGCTATGCGAGTACTTCTCCGTAATATATATATATATATATATATATATATATATATATATATATATATATATACACACGGCAGGCTTCTTAAAAGTGTATTAGAATAAAAAGTCGAAGTAATTAAGTCACTTAGTCCTTACAGGGAATTGGAACTGACGAGGTTGAATTTACAGCCATTTATATAATAAATATTTTTATTTATTTATTTACTTATTTACTTATTTTTAATTTTGGGATATTTGGGCTGGTCTGAGCATGACCTCTTTAATAAGAAACCATGCAATATTGCATCGAGGTTTTCTAAAGAAGTCTCACCTCGGTATGTGATTTCCTGATTTGTTGAAATTGGTTGTAATATTTGGTGAATTGTTGTGAAAAAGTTGTTGATAAAAAGGTTCGCGCGTGCTGCTTTGCTGTTCTTTTTTCCGATTTTTGGTGAAAGAAGAGACGTAGTCCCTCCGCTATGGAGAGCTACGTGAAGGTCGCTGCGGCGAAAAGTGTCGCGTCACTGGTTACAAAAAATGTTATTATTAATAAGAAAGAGGTTCTGAGGTGTGAACAGTACTTGAAAAGGGAGGGAGACAGCATTAAGCTGATCCTTCCGACAGAGTCAACAGAGGAAACGATTGTATATAGAACACGGGCGGTGGAGATAGAGAAAATTGAATGGATAACAGAGGAAGAAATTGAAGAGTGCCTAGGAGAAGTTATGAAAAAGCAACTTATGTTGGCAGAGGGTAGAAATTCGATACGGTGGATGTGAGGTTTGCCATAAAGGAAGAGGCGGCCTCGCACTCCACCACCATTCTAAGAACGGAAAAGATTGCATTGTTGCCCACCTACAGAGGAAGACGAAGCGTCAGAGTTAGGATTTCGAGAGTGCCACCAGAAATAAAAGCAGAATGGTTGGTTGCAGCGGTACTGGCGTCTGCAGAGGACGAACTCGAACTGGGACCAGTTGGTGAAACAAATACGTTGAACTGGTGGGGATTTGGAGTTGAAATATGGCTTGTCGCCACAATCGAAGACATCGAGAGAATCCCCTTCCAGATCGAGGTCGAGAACGAAATGACGCTAAATGTTGTAGTGGAGGGAAGGAGACCTAACTGCTATCTATACGAAGTACGAGGACACATAAGGAACGAGTGTACCTTATATGAATTCACACAAAGCGAAGAGACAGTAGAAAAGGAACAAAAGAAAGAGCAAAAGAAAGAAAAGATGCAGGAGAAAGTACAAACAGATGCAGAAAAATTAGACAAGGTCTGTACCCAGAAAGACAAAAACAACCGGGAAAGTGAAAGGAAAGAATCAAAGGAGGAGAGCGAGGGAGTTATTATCCCCAAAAGAAGAAAGAGATCGAAGACAAAAGGTGGTATTCCACCATGGCCGAACTCAAAATGACTGAAACCAATTAAAGAATAAGAGAATATTATATACATCAGGGTCGCAGTATTCTTATGAGCTAATATAAGATTATATCGCTCATGTGTGTTGTGTATGTGTGTGTGTGTATACATAAATGAAACAAGATATTTTCATAGTCGAACGGCTTCGCTTGTGCTAACCTTGACTAAGTAGTTACTGTTAAATTTACAATTTCATACTCTCTTAAAATGTTTTTATTTCATGTTAGTAGAAGTTAGGATGTCTTGTAAAATCCTTTCTCCTACCAACATGGAATTAAATTTGATTACGCGTCCCAAAATAGTTTTTGTGATTAGCTTTGAAGCTTACAACATAATTAAACACCAGGTTCTTAGTTGAAGCAGAATGATACTTGCTATTTAGAGTTTACTAGTGGTAATCAACCTTTTTTTGTCCATTGTCCCCTTTGTTCCCTATTTTATTGGGATGGATCTTCTTAACCATTCCATGTTTTAAAATATCCATAGTATTTTATATATAAATATTATTAGGAACTCGATCAACAATTTTGAAATTATTTTGTGTATTCTAGAGCTACAAACAATTTATTACATATAATCTTTAATCACAGATTCTTATATGGACCCCAATTGAGAGCCACAAGTCATAAGTATATTATCTGCCAGACGAGAGACTACGTTTAAAGATATTTATGTTCTTTATTTTTAACATTTCACTAAATGTTACAAAACTCCTCCCACAATTTTCACTACCAATTAGAGATAGTAATGATACGCTTCAATCTGTAATGGTGCCTTCATAGAGCTAATATTGTATCATTTTCTTTTTCTTTTTCTTTAGGCGACTAGCATACAGAATGCTTACCGTGCTGGGGGCAAAATTTTTTGTCGTGGTTCGTCTGTCTTTCCGTTCTGAGTTCAAATTGTGCCCAGGTCGGTTTTACCTGCCATCCCTTTGGTCCTGACCAATTTGGTACCAGTTGAACACTGGGTTATGTAATCAACCCCCTACTCCGAAAGTGCTCCCGAAATTTATGATCTTCTTCAATATCTTATTGTTTTCTTTTTTTCTTTTTGAAGGCGGTGAGCAGGCAGAACCTTTACACTATCTATCTATCCATTTGTGTTTTTGCCTGTGTTTCTGCCTATCTATCTATCTATCTATCTATCTATCTATCTATCTATCTATCTATCTATCTATCTATCTATCTATCTATCTATCCATATGTCTGTCTGTTTGCCTGTTTCTGCCTATCTATCTATCTATATCTATCTATTTATCCATCTAACTATCTATGTATCTATCCATATGTCTGTCTGTTTGCCTGTTTCTGCCTATCTCTCTATTTATCCATCTATCTGCCTATTAATTTATCAACCAATTGATATGTATCTACCTACCTATTTGTCTCTTAATCTATCTTTTCATACTATGTATGTGCCAATCTATTTATCTTTCCATAAACATCATCTGTATGTTTTAACTTTTCGTTTTGTTCAAATATTTCTTATAGTTTCATTCCTCATATTCTTCAGCCGTCTTTTCCATTGTTTTCCTCAGATAGATTCATCAATCGTCTTCGAATGTTCCTGAATATTTCATTGATTTTTGCTACTACACTATTTCTTTGTATTTTCAATTTTATTTTACTTCTAGTTTTAAATTTCCTACATATTCTTTTACTCTTTTCAGCAGTTATATATCTCTGACTTTGATGATTCTAGCTATCATCAGACATCTATTTTACCCGTAATTAAGCTTTCTTCAATACGTAGTACTACAAAACAATCTCTATGTACAATGTCACGATGTTCCTTCTCTAGATCGATGACACCAAACATTGGCAGAATTTTTACTGATTTATTTATTGTAAAGAAATATATGCAACTAACAACAGCCAAGAACGAAATTCTTCGAGGAAGAATTTTTTAATTTCTGAGGTTATGTTGGCAGATACATACTGTGGCGATGATAACGGCATCTCTACCTATACCTAACCGATATATATATATATATATATATATATATATATATATATATATATATATATCATTCGAAATGTATAGTATTAAATATCCATCACGGTTGATCTCATCGATCGGTTTCGCGTAAAGAAGACAATGGTTAACTTACAGATTGGTAAGATCAACCGTGATGGATATTTAATACTATACATTTCAAATGATATATATCCCCTCCACTGACATATATACGAGCGCATCTTTTCCCTGATTTATGGTCTCTCAGACGATTCTCTAAACGTCCTCCATATGCTGTCAGTTCCGTCTTCCCCCTTGTCATATAGTATTAAATTATACACCGTATCATCGAGGGAACTGACTTTGGCTTCATCTTTACCATAAAGTTTGAGGTCATCAATGAATAAAAAATGGTTGACTTTTTGTTTGCGGCTTTTGAATACATACCCAGCTTTTGCTTTCCTCCGTATCAATGTTAGTGGTATCATGCACAGTACAAAGGTCAGAAGGGACAGGTAGTCCCATTGGAAGAAGCTTCTTCTGATTTCTACTGTCCCTAAACTTCTTCTGTATGCTGTCAGGTCCGTCCTCCAATTCGCCATACTTTTTCCAAGCAATCGCTCAACATTCGATTTAATACCAAGTAGGTTCAGACATTCCATTATCCAAGAGTGTGAGATAATATCGTATGCCCTACGATAATCGATCCGTGACATGGTTAGGTTAGTTTTCCTCCTTTGCAGTCTTTAAGTACAATGTTGTCTACCAGGAGTTGATTCTTGGTACCTTTGCACCTGCGCTTGCAACACTTCTACTCATGTGGCAAGAATTCATTTTTTCCAGATGTCCGTACATTGACTCTGCGAGTATTCCAGTCAATAATTTCCACATAAGTGGCAAGCAGGATATCGGCCTGCGATTATCTGACGTATTCCCTTTTTCGATCTTTTTCAAGTACAGTACTGTACTACCCATTGTCAGGGGCTGACAAAGGGTAGTACATTTTATTAGGGTGTTGAGTTGTGCAGCTATTCGTGCATGACTTTAACCAAATCTTTTCATCCAGTAGCCTTGAACTCCATCTGGTCTCGAGGCCTTCCAGTTACCCAATTGTTTTGCTGATTTCCTCAATTCCGTAACTGAAATTACTAATTCTGCCTGTTTTGGACAAACTACTGTTTGTTTCAGTTTTTGCAACCATTCAACAACCTTCTTGTGCTCCTTGTCTTTGCTCCAGATGTCACTCCAAAACCTTTGACTTTCAATGTTATCTGGTATCAACTTTTCATTTCTACACTCTCCGTTTATTTCTTTGTAGAATCTATTCTGATCTACTCTGAATAAACTATTCTGTTGGTATCCCTTCATTCTTTGGTCGTATCTTACCATCTTTGATTTCTTTGCAAGGAGGCGCTGTTTCAGTTCCTCCATTACCACTTTCAGGGCCTTTCTTTCAATAGCATACTTCCTTTTCAGTGCCCTGTATTTGTGTTCTCTGTTAAGCCACCCTTTCTCTTTTCGGTCTAACTCAGAAATATCCTTCAAGAACATATCTAATTCCTTATATTATAATAATAATAATAATAATAATAATAATAATAATAATAATAATAATAATAATAATAATAATAATAAAAATAATAATAATAAAAATAATAATAATAATAATAATAATAATAATATAATTATTATTATTATTATTATTATTATTATTATTATTATTATTATTATTATTAAGGTGGTGAACTGGAAGACTCGTTAGCACGCCGGGCAGAATGCTTAGCGGCATCCGTTTTGAGTTCAAATTCCAGAGTTCGACTTTGCTTTTCATTCTTTCGGGGGTCGATGACACAAGTACCATTTGAACACTAGGATTGATGAATTTTATTTACACTACACCGAAATTACTGGCCTTGTATCAAAATTTCAAACCATTACTATTATTATTTGTTGTTGCGGTGATGATGGTTGTGGCGCCAGTTTTTTTTTTAGTAAACCATTGTTAGAATTCGCTATCTTAATATGACCACTGTGTTATTGTTCTAACGATTATGATACTTGTTGGAGAGAAATGCGATTTCCATTGACTACAACGACACCAGTCGCGAAAGAAATACTTTCTTTATAATTTTTAGTGTTACATAGAACGGTCTCTAATATAGCTGACATGTTTTTTCCCCATTATAATGTTCTTCAACAGTCATGGACAAAAGATATTTTTGAACTTTTTTTCGAATTTGAATAATAATAAATATATGGTAGCAGCTTAGTATTATATCAGTCCGGCTAAAAATCCAAAAATAGTAGCAAATTCATATTAATTGGTCCTAATTCTTGACATTCATCACTCCATGAATCAATAAAATTCCATGAAATATAAAATTCGTAGCGTGGGTTATAGCAATCAATGAAAAGACTTCGTATCGATAAATTTTCTAAAAATTAATATATAGGCGATAAAATCATTTCTAGTTTAGAAAATATATCTCGTATTTCGTACCTTGATTATTTTTTTCTTTTTTGCTTCAGTGTTCAGGTTTCTTTAGGATCGTGTTTTTGTCAGAATTACAAAAATGACTGATAGTGCTTTCTATATGAGTATCAGACATGCTGCCTGTAAGGTAATAATTCCGAATGACAATCTCTTCACAAAATAAATTTTCATTTTATCATAATACTCCTACGTGATGTCGAAAAAGCAAAATTATTTTGGCGGTATTTATGTCCTAAGTTCCTATTACGTTCTAAGATCAAATTCCGCCGACGTCGGCTTCACCTTTCATTCCTTCGGATCCGATAAGATAAATATCAGTTGTGTATTGGGTCGATGTAATCAACTGCCCCATTCCCGCAAAATTGCTGTCATTTATCCGAAACTAGACATAATTATCATACTACTATATACGACAGTGAATTTTTATGCTCTAGGCATAAGGTGCGAACTTTTGGGGGAGGGGCCAGTCGATTACATCAACCCCAGTACGCAACTGGTACTTAATTTATCGACCTCTAAATGATGAAAGGCAAAGTCGACCTCGGCGGAATTTGAACTCAGAACGTAGCGACGGGCGAAATACCGCAAAACATTTCGTCCAGCGTGATAACCACTCTGCCAACTCGCCGCCTTAATGTACGACAGTGAGCTTGTACAATCGTCAAACTGCCGGAAAAATTCTTTGCGTTTTTTCTTCCAATTCTTTTCGTTGTGAGATCAAATCCCGCCGAGATCATCTATATATATATATATATATATATATATATATACATATACACATACTTTTTCTTCCAAGCTCAATAAACAAAAGAATTAGTTTTGTGGTTGATGAAATCGGCTAAACTCCCTGCTGTCATTATTGCTGGTCTTATGTTGAACAACTATTATAGCATTTACTGATTTGGTGAATTGGCGGAGCCGAGAGGGCAATTGAGAAAATAACTGACAGTCTTTCTCGTATCTAGTAACTTTTTTTTTAACAAATCGCGCCGAGGTCAACTTAGTCCTTCGTGTCATTGGGTCCATTAAATCAAGTACCAGTCAAGCGCTGAGTGCTACTATATCAGCTAAGGCGTATCTGTAAAAGTACTAAGCTTTTACCGAATTTAGAAGCCATATATATGAAATCATAAATTTACTTACTGACCTACAAACAGGAAATGTTTGTAAGTCAATAAACGAACAATTGTGCGATAATTCGACTTGCTAGAAATATCTCTCTCAAATATTGCAGATATATTTCTCTCAAATCATGCCTTGTGGTAAAATGATGAACATTAGATAAATCTGAAAAATCTTCGGGGGCGAGAACGGAACTTTTAGTTAGGAGTATTTCCCTTCGAACATACCGGATTTTGGACGGAAGTATAGTAACAACAACAATAACAGCTGTCCTTTTATTAATTAGATCCATGAACTACACGTGTACTTCTAAAGTGCAATTTTTTAACGATTCTCCTTGATGCACTTTTGATGGTGAAATCTCCGGATAGACAATACGCTTCGGCAAAAGAAAATAATTATCTCATCATCGTTATATATTTCTGTTGCTCTTGTTTTATATATTCCCATTTTTGAACATAGTTCAATAGTATCGACATCAGACATTCTTCCTTGAACTATTTTATCGTAAACTAGCAGTATCACCCGGCGTTGCTCGGATTTGTAAGGGAAATAACTATATAAGCATTTTTAGAGAGTTACTTCCCTTATAGATGCCAATTCGGACTTTCTTAGCCATTTCTGTTTTGGTGTCTTCAAGCCATGAAGTCGTTGTTCTAAAAGAACGCTGGTCTCCTTGACAATGCTTTACGACGTTGATTTCCTTACACTCCCTTCCCCACAGCTTCACGAGGGAAGAAGGGGGAGAAGCAAACAGGTGCAGGTGTGACCATGGACGCCAACTCCGCCGCCATCGACACACGAAAAATTATGCATTAAAATGGAATAAAAAATGATGTTAAATTATTTTTAAAATCGTAGACTCATCGTAGACGCGCGCTAATACTCAGACGGGCTCGATATGAATCACGACTATAAGATACCCGAATTTGCTTAAACTGCACCGCAAAATGTGGGAGTAGTTAGGAATCTAAATCGAAGGGGACAGACACTCACACAACTACAGTTTTATATATATAGATTTCACACCATTTCATCATCTATCTAAGCATCACTCTTTATATATAGTGAGGTAGCGATGCAGACAAACATAATTCGGCTTGACACCTATATACAGACACACATACACTTATAATATATATATATATATATATATATATCATCATCATCATCATCATGGCTTCGCGAACGAACGAAGATGAGGAAGGCTGTCCACGTCGCGTGCATGCACGCTCATGACTGATAAGTCCAACATGGGTAAGGCAGGTCTGTGGACATTATATATAGATAGATAGATATAAATACATACATATAATAATAATAATAATGATGTTCGTCCTTCGGGTTCGAAGATGACCATTGACATCATTTGGTGGAATTGCTGCTATGAGACCGGATGTGGCTGGTGAGTTTGTTTCGACCGCTTGGAAAGGATCCCCGCCAGCCGCGGTTTGCTGACCAGGGTGAGGTGAGGCAGGTTATGTTTAGGGCAACCTTTTCTAGCCCCGTCCTCATGCTGCGGAACCGAGCAGAGCGATCCTGAAGAGGGCTGCTCGGTCACTCAGGAGGCTGCCGGACTCCACTGCTACCTCAGTTCAGTGAGGGGGGACCACATGTCCTGAGCCGCCTGTGCGTGGGTTCACGACTGCAGCTCCCAGTGTATCCCCACCTGCTACTTCGCCGTTTCCCCATCGCCACAGGACTTTGTGATGTTGGTGTCATGATGTCATGACGTGCGCGTGACTTGGATTATAGTGAGGGTGACTTGCGCAGGATCAGCCTCACCCTCTCGTCCGGGTGCGCCGGATCCAGTGGCAAGACAAAGTCAAGACGGCTGGGGGTAGACCAGGACGCAGGAGCTGTCGGAAGGTGGCACGCATGGCGCAATCCAACCGCCTTAGGGGATCCACTCCGGATTTATGTAGGTTTTTGGATGGCCATTGACTCATGAGAGAGTTCCTCTGCCCTTTGACAGGTTTTGTTTTTAGTCCTGCTGGGTGTCCAAATCACCCTCCTCACCAAGAAATCTTGGTGGGGTTGCCAGTTTAGTCGCCAACGACCCGACCATATAACAGGTTGTACTGGGTTACATGTTACCAGTAGCTCCAAGCGGAGACCTGACACAAAGATACATACATATAGACACACACGCGCACACACACACACACACACACACACACACATATATATATATATATACCGTTGTGTCTGGGGAGAGTCAATCTCTTTTAGTGCCTCATTAATTAACACACTCACCGGTAAAGTTTCCACTCATTTACATATTTATTTTTCCTAAAATCTCCGTTGCGCCTTGTAACCTTTTCAATATTCTTAATTATATTAGAGGGTACACGAAGCTCCAGCTTGCTAAAAAACATTTAAGTTAAAACTTCGAGCTTAACCAACAATCTTACTGAAAATATGTAACGGACCAACAAATACATGTGTGTGTGTGTGTATGTTCTTTTTGTATGTATATATATATATATATATATATATATATATATAGATAGATAGATAGATAGATAGATAGATAGATAGATAGATAGATAGATAGATAGATAGATAGATAGATAGATAGATATAGATAGGTAGATAGATATAGATATATGTATATATGTGTGTATATATATGCACTCATAAATTATGTATATAAATATAATTATACATATACATTTTTCTGTTTATATATGTGTGTTTGCGTTTGTGCGTGCGCGTGAGCGCGAGCGTTTATCACCTAGGAGAACGTTACATAATTGCTTTCAGATTGAAGAGTTACAATTTATTGCAACGGAATTATGTTACGGCTTCAGAATGTATTTACTTAAGTAGCCTTCCTTACCAGTTAATGTTTCATATCATTTCAAAACACTACGCTACACTACCTTACTTTCTTTGATCTCATGTAACTTTGCCTAAACTTCATTTACTGAACGTTTTAAGACTAATTTCAATCAATAATGTCTTCAATGATATTAAAACAAGTTTTGAAGCTTTCTCAGGCCACCTGGCGGTATATTTCTTAACAGCATATCCTCGTATTCAAGGAACTCACTTTTATCAACTTGTTCCCAGCCAAGTAACAAGAAGGAAATAGATACGTAATCAAGTTAACCAATGGATATCTGATGTTCACAGAACTGTGCTTTGTGTCGTGTATGTATATTATGCATATTTATATATATATATATATATTTGTATGTATATGTGCGCTAAGACATGTGCACGTCTCTCTCTCTGTATATATATGTATGCGTGTGTGTATACATTTATATATATGTATATGGTATCTAAAATCTGTGTGCGTAAGCGTATATATACGTATATATGTACATATATATATGTACATATATGTCTGTGTACGTGTCCATACATACATACATATATACATAATTATTATTTTACATGTTGTCAAAGTTAATATATATACAGTAAATTTCAATTTCCATTCCTTTTACTATTCTACAAAAAAATCTCAAAATCATTTTCTCTTTTTTTCTTGCCTTTGTTGTGTTCTTATCTTTCCATCATACACTCTTATATTCTCTTATGAACATTATATTTTCTTCGCCTCCATTTCTCGATTTGTTTCTCCTAATCTGATTTGTTCGTGTAAATAAAAATAAAATGAAGTTCGTCAACCGTTTCAAGTCACTTAACGGTCATTCACCCTTATACGTATCTCTGCCGGCAATCTCCGTTCCAAAAATCAGTAACTTCGTAACATCACGCGTGAGACAGGATAAATTAGTGATATTTACCTACTTCAAAGCAAATTGGAGAATTAGTGTGTGCACTATTAAGCATAACCTAACGATAAGCCGTGACGAAAAAAAACCGCGTTTTTCAAGAATTCCGCGACTATTGGAAATATATTGAAATACATTTTAAACCATTATTTAAAAAAAAAACAAGTATTTTTTCGGTTTGAACGGCAGTTTTTAACGTAATTCCTAGTTAACTAAAAAATTTTTAATTTCGTATACTGGTAGAATGTGTTTATAAAACATCTTTTTCTCTCGGCTTTATTGAGAAAATTCTATAGTTTGTAAGATATTTGTTGTTTTTTTTCTTCAATTTCTGCAATTTCAACCAATCACTGGCGTCTATTGAGGTAAAAAAACAGTATGTGCCGTATGAATATGTCCCTCGTTTAAGAAACAGATTGGGTTTATTTACATTTGTGAAAAAAAAATATACCTTTCCCCCACCCCTAACCCTAACCCTAACTAACCCTAACCCTAAAAAATATTGAAATGCAATAGATCGATACTAGGGTCATAATTATGGGTGACAATTTCATATGACACCACTAGAAAAACTGCCGTTCAAACCGAAAAGATCCAAAACCAGCACAAGGCCTGCAATTTTGGCATGAAGGTTAAGTCGATCACAAGGACTCCAGTTCTCACCTAGGAATGATATCGATGAAAAGCAAAATCGATTCAGTGGAATTTTTATTCAGAATATAAAGACGGACGAATTGTTGGTAAACATTTTGACCGGCATGCTAACACTTCTGTCTTCTCATTGTCTTCTTTCAGTGATTATATTAGTATATAAATCCGTAAATAAGTCTGAGGTAAAATTTAGAATGCCTTGTTTGTTCTGTGCACCCTTTAAAAATATGTTTATCCGCTCTCCAGGAATTAAGAGTTCTCATATACGAGTAATAATAAGAATGGCTGCAGTAGTCCGATATGATATGATATCTGTATCAAGTTTAGCGACAGCAGTTCGGAGAATTTGAAAATTGCAACATCGAGTGAATAATAATAATGATTAGTAGAGGGTGAGATAGAGAAAGCGAGAAAGATGCATGATTGAATAATATTACACGTCTCCCTTGAAAGAAAGATTTCGATTTGAACATACAGCGCGGAGGTTTCTATAATGTACTGAATAACGTTATGAAAGTTAAATATACGTGTGTGTGTGTGTAACTGCGTCTACGTATGTGTCGCCATGATAGATCGTTAGCCACTACACGTTTTTTTTTCTCTCCTTGGTTATTTCTGTGTCCCTTTCTGTAGAAGAGCGTAGGCTCGAAACGTAAAATACTTTTTTCTATTCCTGAGCGTTGTACTAATACATCTGTTTGTTTTGTACACCACCTGTCTTCGTCTTTTGGTTTTTTTCCTAAACTCTCCCAATATATATATATTGATGAACAGATTGAATGAATGTGGAATCAGCCAGAATATGATTTAATAAGTTTTCACCTCTTCGTCCACTAATGAACTGACACTAGTTCCGTTCGTTTAGCCACACTGTATACTGCAAGTAAGATCGCGAATGGATGGAATATATATATATATATATTATATATATATATATATATATATATATATATATATATATATACCACGCCGATAGAACTGAATGATGAATTAATGAATGACCTTGAAATAATAATTACTAGAGGGATAATTTGTAATAAAACTGCAGAGATGATTAATATTTAACGAAAATTTATCACCTAACTATGAGTAACCTCAACCGTGTGAGTATTTAATATGTAGAATGCTTACCTGAGATATTTTCTACGGTGTGTTCAAAACGTCTCTCCGCATTAAGTATTTTATTGCTAAATAAATATTTATAATATGGTATAAGACTACAAAAGAATATATTAGACTTTACAAGACATTCAAAGACTTTATAAGATGTGTTGAAAATGTCGCCCTTCATTTTCAGTACATAAGTTGACTCTTCTACACATGTTTTGAAATACATCTTGGAGAGTCAGACGCAGTGTGGACCGTGTGAAGGTTATGATTGCATATTTTAGCTCCTTAATGGTTTTCGGGCAATTCTTCTACACTGAACTTTTATTTGCTCCCTGGAAAAAAATGCCTGCTGGTGTTAAATCAGGTGATTTTGGAGGCCAAATTTCCTTCGAAATAATCCGTTCGCCGAAAGTAGCACCATGGTGATGCACGAAGTATGCGCTGTAGCTCCATCTGGCTGAAAGTATGCGTTATTAATTTCACTTTCAGTGGGTTAGCCTACAAATGGATAGACAATATTTGAACAATATCACTCGGTGTTGACGGGGTTTTGAAAACATTCACTGCGGAAAGAAGTTTTGAACAACATGTATAAGTCTTTTTGGTAATATTCATAACCAGTGACACTGATTTCCTTCTATACGTTTCATCGTTAAATTCTAGTTGTTTTAGTCATTGGAATTCAGCCGATCATGCTGGAGCACTGCCTTGAAGGGTTTGCTAAAAAAAATTGTTTCCAGCACTTATTTAATTAAATGTGACGTATGTTATATATGCCTCTTTTTCTGAACAATTAGGCTACGGGAATATAAACAAAGCATCAACTGTCAATTACTATGGAAGAATTGTGATATTCTATCGTATGCATGTGTGAATGCATTGTGTGTGTGTGTGTGTGTGTGTATGTGTGTGTGTGTGTGTGTGTGTGCGTGTGCGTGTGTGTGTGTGTGTGTGTGTGTTGTGTGTTTCTGTGCGTATGTCTTCAATCTGGATTCAGTTTTCTTTTGTCAATCAACACAAAATCCAGGAACTGCCTGAATCCACAGGCAGAGTTTTGGATCAAAAGTTTCGACATTTTCATTTTAAAAAACCTGAGGAGCGAGAACAAAGAAGCCATTGAATTTTATGTTCACAATTGCGATTGATTTCACTGTTTACATTTTTGTTTTTTCGTAATTACCAGTTGATATCCGCGTTTTATGCAGTGTGTCAAAAGCTCTCATACCGAGTTCACTTTGCTCACCCAGAGAGCAGAGCGTGGTTAAGAATATAAT
This sequence comes from Octopus sinensis, assembly GCF_006345805.1. Taxonomy (NCBI): domain Eukaryota; kingdom Metazoa; phylum Mollusca; class Cephalopoda; order Octopoda; family Octopodidae; genus Octopus; species Octopus sinensis. Next base: position 61,152,453 of record NC_043002.1, on the reverse strand, counting down.
GGTTTCAAATTTTGATACACGGTTAGGAAGTCCTCGGGAAGAGATAAATCGATTATCTCGACACCAGTGATCGAGTAGTTTTTATTATATTGACCTCGAAAGGATGAAAGGCAAAGTGGAACGCAGCGGGATTTGAACTCCGAACATGAAGAAGGACGAAATGCCGCTAAGCGTTTTGCCAGACGACATCACGCTTCAGCCAGCTCGCTGTCTTCATTAGGTGCGGAAAATATTGGTTTCAAATGTAGGCACAGGGTCACCAGCTTTTTCAATTGCATTGACTCCAGGATTCAACTGATACTTATTATTTTGATCACGAATGGATGTCAAAGTCAATAACTGTGGGATTTGAACTCCAAGCGTGAAGACGGGCTAAATAATCCTTTCTACTAGGGGGACAAGGCCTAAGATTTGGGGAGAGTGATAACCGATTTATCGATCGCGAAATGATAAAAGGCAAGTCGACCACGGCGGAATTTGAACTCAGAACGTAGCGACGGGTGAAATACCTATTTCTTTACTACCCACAAGGGGCTAAAGACAGAGAGAACAAACAAGGAAAGACAAACGGATTAAGTCGATTACATCGACGCCAGTGCGTAACTGGTACTTATTTAATCGACCCCGAAAGGATGAAAGGCAAAGACAACCTCCGCGGAATTTGAACTCAGAACGTAGCGGCAGACGAAATACCGCTAAGCATTTCGCCCGGCGTGCTAACGTTTCTGCCAGCTCGCCGCCCTCAAAGACGGACGAAATTATGCTACGCACTTTGTCCGGTCTGCTCACGATTCTGCCAGATCGCTACCGTGAATTTGTGGTTATTTTTTTATAAATATGCAATTATTAAGAAATTAACCTTTTCTATTTCTTATGTGGTAATACACTTGTAGCTTTGGGGTGCAAAACTGAATCTAAATTTTCCTAGCGGTGTAAGACAAAGAAAATGCTGAAAACCGATGTCCTACGTAGGTCTTTGGTTATTTTTTTTTTTTTTAGATAAAAACAGATTATTCACTCGCAAATTATACCCTAATATCTTGGAAACGGAGAAGACGTTCGTGAATGCAGCAGAGAGGTTCAATAACACCGAAAACGAATTGATCATAACTAGAATATTTCTGAAAGTTGCTTCTGCTTAATCAAAGCAAAGTAGAACGGATACAAACAAAAAATATATATATTTACTGAAAAATAAACATATACCTTATACGCACTCTATCAACCTTCTGCCTCTTTCCAAAACCTTTTTCTGTCAATGATATTTATTCCCAAAAGGTGGCAAGCTGGCAGAAACGCTAGCGAGCCGGGCGAAATGCTTAGTGGTATTTCGTCTGTCGTTACGTTCTGAGTTCAAATTCCTCCATGGTCGACTTTGCCTTTCATCCTTTCGGAGTCCGTAAATTAAGTACCAGATACGCACTGGGGTCGATATAATCGATTAATCCGTCTGTCTGTCCTTGTTTGTCTCCTCTGTGTTTAGCCCTTTGTGGGTAGTAAAGAAATAAGTATTTCGGCTGCCGCTACGTTCTGAGTTCAAATTTCGCCATGGTCGATTTTGCCTTTCGTACTTTCGGGGTCGATAAATTAAGTATCAGTTACGCACTGGGGTCGATATAATCGACTTAATCCGTCTGCCTGTCCTTGTTTGTCCTCTCTGTGTTTAGCGCCTTGTGGATAGTAAAGAAATAGGTGTTTCGTCTGTCTTTACGTTCTGAGTTCAAATTACTTTCGGGATCGAATTTGCCCTTCATCCTTTCGGGGTCGATAAATTGAATACCAGTTGTGTACTGGGGTCGATCTAATCGACTGGCTCCCTCTTCAAAAAATTTCGGGCCTTGTGCCTAGAGTAGAAAAGGATATTTATTCCCACAGTCAATCTCTACTCCATCTCCCCACTACTCTCTCTGTCTCCCTCCCCCTCTATTTATCTATCAATCTATCTATCTATCTATCTATCTATCTATCTATCTATCTATCTATCTATTTCTATCTCTATCTCACTCGCTCCAATTTGCGTGTATTGGTTGCGCTTGATACACCTGAGATAATTAATTTGCAAAAATAAATAAATAAATAATTAATTAACTATTTGATTAAGAAGTGTGTGACAAGGTGAACGGATAATTATACATGAAAAGAATAGCTCTTTTTATGCACTTCCATGTCAATGTTGCTAAGCCATCAGTTAAAACCATTGACGAAAACAAATAACAAGGATAGAAACAACGTTTTAATTTGTTGTTTCTTTTCATAATATTAATATTGTTAATACTATTTGTCCTACTAATACAACTACTATGGCTGCAAGATAATGGGCTCCCCTGACGTAAACGAGAAATGAAGGTTTTGCAGTTTCTTGCTTAAAAAAGACCTGCACAGATGATTTGTTTATAGTGATTAATTTTCTGCTGCACATTGGTTCACACGCTGCAACAAATTGACATTTTCTGTACAAGTGCAAGCTAGGTCAGTCGTCAGATGTCGACGTCATCGCCGAGTAAGGAGAAATGGAATATTTTGTTCAACATTACAACGCATCACTTTGTACGAGAATTCATGAGGTGGTCTTGCGTTCGTGAGCGCAAAACGATAACCACCATACTACGCTAGCCTCAGAGCTGTTACTCTCTTTTCTTTACTTGTTTAAGTCATTTGATTGTGGCCATGTTGGAGCACCGCATTTAGTCGAGAGAAAATCGACCCCATGACTTATTCTTTGTAAGACTAGTACTTATTATATCGGTCTCTTTTACCGAACCGCTAAGTTACGGGGGCGTAAACACACAACAATCGGTTGTCAAGTGATGTTGTGGGGACAAACACAAACGCAAAATCACATACATACATATATATATATATATATATATATATATATATAATATATATATATATATATATACGACGGGCTTTTTTCAGTTTCCACCTACCAAATCCACTCACGAATCATGTTGTTGGTAAGCAAGCAACTTACCACACAGCCACTCCTACGCCTGTTGCTAGTTCCATTAAAAATTGTGAGTCTTTTACATAAAATTCGAATATAAAGGCGCATGAGTGGCTGAGTGGTAAGTAGCTGCGTGGTTACCAACCAGATGGTTCCGGGTTCAGTCCATCTGCGAAGTACTTTGGGAAAGTGTCTTCTCGTATAGCTTCGAGCCGTCCAAGTCCTTGTGAGTAAGGAAACTGAAAGAAACCTGTCGTATGTATATATATATATATATATATATATATATATATATATGCGTGTGTGGGTGTGTATTTGTGTGTGTTTGTGTGTTTGTGCTTGTCTCCTCCACCTTCGCTTGACAACCAATGTTGGTGTGCTTACGACCCGAGTAACTTAGCAATTCGACAAAAGAAACAGATAGAATAAGTACTAGGCTTACAAAGAATGGGTCCCGGGGTCCATTTGTTCAACTAAACGCGGTGCTCCAGCATGGCTGCAGTCAAATGACTGAAACAAATAAAAGAAAACAAAAATGCATTTTATTCAATTAATCATTAATAGAAAAGTTAGATGATAATCTCTAGTCAATTGTGTCATTACAGTTCTGTATTTAAGAGATGTGGAATTCTGCACATTAATTACATTATTTTACATTTCACAGATATTAGTCCTCATCTTGTTTGTTGTTAACACAACGTTTCGTCTGATATACCTTCCAGCCTTCATCAGGTGACTTGGGGAAATTTCGAACCTGGGTTCTCATTCCTAAGGTATTTTCGTTGTCGTCGTCGTCGTTGTTGTTGTTTATAACATCGAAAAATACCTTAGGAATGAGAACCCAGGTTCGAAATTTCCCCCAAGACACCTGATGAAGGTTGGAAAGTATATCAACCGAAACGTGTTAACAGCAAACAAGATGAGGACAAATATCCGTTGAATGTAAATAATGTAATTGTGGCATTGTTCTACCAAATGATTGCTAAGGTTACTCAGATGTTGAATGCAGTTGATCAATCATATTGATGCAGGATCCTCATGATCTCTTACCAGAATGGAATCACAAGTTCTGAAGATCCAAGAGGTGCTGATCTACGCAACTTCCAATAGGTATGATTAAAAGAAAATTGAGAACTTGTATGTTATGTTTTTCTACTGTCAGAAGAATGAATACCCCAGGCAGTTATACAATAGCTACCACCAGAAAGACAGGCGGAAAGAAGGAGATCCAAGAAAACATTGTCTGAACAAGATCTGAAGTAATTTCACGTCATCTGAGAAGATTCAGGGAACTGTACTCAAAATCGGGAGGGCTGAAGATATATTGCAGCTCAGCGTACAAGCGAATTGCACGGGAAGATTTAAGACAAGGATTATTTATTTTCCAGGTTTCTGTGGTTGACGGAAAATAATCGCCGAAGGGAGACTGAAATACTCAGTGACTAGGGTACGATACGAACCTGGATTAACAGCATTTGTTTGTTTTTTTCTACTATACTTTTTCATACTCTACTCTGTTTAGTTTTCCGTCGTTCTCAAAGATTTTCTAATGGAATTTACTTATAACAATTGTTCAACAGCTTGTTCGAAAATTCTGTGATGGTGGATCCAAGTTGGAGGAAGTGGAGTCTTTATGACTGAAATCTTGTATAACGTGTTAGAACTTCATAAAACAAGCCAACATTGGAAGTTATAATCTAATCTAGACAAAGCTGATATAAACAAATGTAAGCTAAGCCAAACTATAGGCAGAACATGTCTTTATGTAGAATTCTTCAATTGCTGCATAAGACAAGCAATTCAATTTTCTGACTACATTTTAGGAAACAATTTCTTGAAATGCCATTAGAAAGTATAAATTTAAGTGTAAACAACGAGTTTTATTTGTATTGAAGATTAAAGAAGGAGAATTTCTATACAACCTAAGATAAAAGTTATAATAAATAAACAAAATAGAATGAAAGAGAAAAAACACAGAGAGATAGAGAGACAGAGAGAATTTGAAAATTTATTTCATTAGTAAAACGATAAAGTAGATTTCTAAATAGTTTTATCGTTTGTAGGACACGGCCAAGTTAAAACTATTTTAAACATATATTGTGGAAAATTTTGTGGCAGATTACTATAAAGTAAAATGAAATGAAAACATGAATAATGACGCAACATGGAAACACAGTGTGGAGAAGAAGAGAAGCAGGAGGAAGGCTTGTCATGAGATGCAGTGGGAGATGATTGAAAACTGCACAGAATTTGATAGATTACAATTGAATGATACGACTTGGCTGAGAAAATTGATAAATCTCAAAGTGTATGAAATTTAGAGTTAAAATTATTGCCTGGGGGGAGTTGACTGGTATTATTGTCATTGAATATCTGATAACTTAGTAACTAATCATGAGGTGTAACATCATTGAGATCTTTTCGTTGTATTCTTTTGAGCAGAGCTCTGTGTTCGTCTACTTGTTGCAAATAAAAGAATGGTCATATATCGGTGCCATATCTTGGCTCGCGATTAGGAACTGTGGCTAAAACTGCGCCATTTGAATATTATATACATGAGGCGGCGAACTGGTAGAAACGTTAGCACGCCGGGCGAAATGCTTACCTGTATTTCGTCTGTCTCCACTTCCTGAGTTCAAATTCCGCCAAAGTAAACTTTGCCTTTCATCCTTTCGGGATCTATAAATTAAGTACCAGTTGCGTACTAGGGTCGATGAAATCGACTGTCCCCTTCTCCCAAAATTTCGGGCCTTGCTCCAAGAGTAGAAAAGAATATTATATACATTCCTACATACATACATACATACACTCACACAGACACACACAAACACACACACACAGACATACACACAAACGCTTACACACACACACACACACACACACACACACACACACATATATATATATATATATATAATATATATATATATATATATATTATATATATATATATTATTTCTTGGCGAAGGCAGTGACTATTACTGAGTCGGAGAAAATGCTTAGCATGATTTCTTATATTCTGAACTGAAAGTTCGCCGAAATTACTTTAACTTTCATTCTTTAGGGACCATTGAATTAAGTAAGATTTAATAAGCACTGGGTCTCCCTAAAATCTGCTTGCCTGGTGCCAAAATCTGCAGCTATTATTACTTCGCTTGGAATGTATTCACGGTAATTTCAAACTTTGTAACGTCGGTGATAGATTCGAAAATGATAGTAATATACATTAACTTGCTCACCTAATTTTCCGTTGATGATTTTACCCGACTTGAACCCTTTCGTTACGAAACCGCCCAAAGCCGCCCGAAAAATTTTTTTGTTAATGTGACCAAACCGCCCAAAGCCGCCCGAATTTACCTATTCATATTTAAATGAGAATATCAGAGCAAATCTCTTTAGTACTTTCGTGAAAACACGTGATTATGCTTCGTAAACAGATCATCAACAGTTTTGTACAAGGATCGACGTGTAATTTTAATTCCTCGAATTTTGGGAGATTTTTTTCCACATTTTTTTCGGCATCGATTTTTCTTCAACTTTGAAAATAGATAGGAATTTCATGTTATCAAGCATTGATTCCGAATTGGAAAATTTGTGAAGCAAATACTGGGTACTGTTGTGGATTTAGTTTTTATACAGGGAAACTAATGTTAGTCAGCATGGCTTAGGGTATGATGTGGTCTGGAAGTTATTGTTTGAAGCGATCAATTGTTTGAAGCGATCAAACTTACACAGAAAGTAAACAAACACAAAATGGGGGTTCAAATTTCGGAAAATTTGTGAAGCAAATACTGGGTACTGCGTGGATTTAGTTTTTATACAGGGAAAATAATGTTAGTCAGCATGGCCTAGGGAACGATGTGGTCTGGAATTTATCACTGCCATACCATAACTAGGGCCGTATATTATTTTTTGACCGATTTCTTTAGTGGATTCCAATATTTCAGTTTATTCCACCTTTATGGTACACCTGTTGCGCATTAAATTCAACTGATGATATAGTGATGTGCACAATTCTTCTTTATCAAACTGTTGTTGCATACCCATTTGAATATTAGCTGATGATTCATTTTCTATGGTGATGTCTAAACAAAATTTTAATATTTTTATCTTTTGCTCAATTTACTTGGATTTACCTGTAATTAAAGTCACTTTGAGACAAAAGTTATGCAATAGAATTGATTAAGAACCCTTTCTTTAATTATGTTCCAAATATCACATTAATATGTTGATAATTAAAAAAGTTACAGTTATTTAATGAAACAAGCCTAGATTCATGATTATTTTAGAATTTAATTGAAACTCATGAGGGGTGTATTTTAGTCAGAAATATAGTAACGAAAGGGTTAAAGAATATCTCCCCGCGATACAAATAAAAAAAAAACGGGATACATTATGAAATTCACAAATTTTACTTTCTTCTCCTATAATATCTTCCTAAAGACGCTGTTGCAGAAAAAGAAAAGTGTTTCAAATTATGTATAACTTGGTATTTAATTTTTCCTATTTGGTATGACACACGAATAGATTTAAAACATCCTTCTGCCTTATTGATAAATTTGCTTTATTGCTATAAAATTACTGCTATTGAAATGTTCGGCCTTTGTTTTAAAGCATTCCCTATTCATCATTAATTGATTGGTTTTTATATGAAATGGATTGCATATCATGAACTGCTAGTGACGATCCCGCTCCACGATTTTCACTATTTTCTGAATTCAAAAATATGTTTTGAAAAGTGAGCTGAAATTATCGAACAGTGAATTTTATTTATATAGAAGGGTTTGCAACATTCCATTACTTTGACATTCTAATTAGCATAAGCCTAACGCCTTCTCACCTTCGAGTTTCGTTTTGGTGTGGTTGACACTACAAACTCAAATATATACGACGGCCTTCAACAGTTTCACTCACAAGGCGATGGTCTATCCAAGGCTATAGTTAGGGAACAGTTGTCATACCTGCCGCGCATTATTGGGACTGAAACCGAAACCATATGGTTGTAAAGCAAGCCCCTGAACCACACGCTCATGTCTGTGCTTTGTGTATCAATTCAACATCTTGGTACACTGGAATATTCGGGAATTAAGCAACATCGAATCATATGAATAGAATGACTTGTTTATACTATGTAATATGGTGCATACGAAGGGATGCTGAAAAGTTCTTGGCTTTAGGTAACAGAAAATACAGAAGGATAAGTTAATTATTGCAGAGGTCTTTTAGTTTTTGTAAACCTGTAAAAGAATTCAAAAGGTTGGGCCTTCAAATAACACTTTCGCGATATCCTTAAAGCCAGGAACTTTTCAGCATCCCTTTGTATCAGTGCATGCTTTCAGAAATTTAATACGACCGTTCCTAAAAGTGCAAATACTATTTTAATGGTTTGGGGTTGGAATATTAGTTTCCAGTTTCTCTTTTCTAGAATACGTACATAACACATGAACATAAACGCATAGCTGATATTCAAAACGAAAATAAAAAATAATTAAATGAAAAAAATAATGAAATAAACAAACTAATTAAATATAGATTTAGGAAAATACAAAAAAAAAATAAATAAATAAAATCAAAAGCTTGCAGAATCAACAATATCATCAATAAAAAAAGACAAATGTCAGTATTTGTTTTATAGTGTTCAATAAATATTTGTTTTTGAAAGAAAAAAACGTGACAAGAAAACACGTATTGTTTTCAATAGTGTATGTTCTTTTAAGTGTTGTTTTTTATACAGACGAGGTATCGGTCGTTAAATTCATATTTATTATACGTTTCTGTTAAATTTTCTCTTTTATATTAAGCTTCTTGCATTTAAAATTTGACATATATAGAAACACAGATGCATATTTCATAAGTACACGGATATTCAAATATACAATATGCTTAGACTTTTGGCAAACGTCAATACATATAGACATGCATAAGACCAGTATCCGAGAGGTAACTACGGATATGTTGTATAACGTCATTATCGAAATACGTCCAATAATGACATTGGCATATAACAAGAAACAGTAAATATTTCAACAGATGAAAGAGAAATAGTATTTGATAAAAAACAAGACATAATAATGAATGAATCAACAAAAAAGCACTCCATAACACTTAAATTCTATAAAATTCGACAGACAGAGGTAAACCTAAGCCTAACATGGAAAGGTTCGAAACTCTTGGTTAAAAGAAGAAACAGAAATTGTACATTTAGCTGCAAAGGCCCAGCACTGACCCTCACCTAATTGCAGAAATTATGATTTCTAATTAAGGAGCACGGCCAGTAAGTTGACTGGGAGGATTTTCGTCAATACCGCAGAGCCTAATACTTATGATTTAATTTATCAATTCCGAAACGCTGAAAGGCCGAATTCACCTCGGTGGAATTTGAAATAAATTTATTGAAATCTGGAAGTGCTTTTGAATATTTTGGCCGACACCCTAACGATTCTGTAACGCAGCCCTAATGGTTAGAGAAATGAGAAAATATAGAAGAGTAATTATCACGTGTAAAGTGTGCAATCAGCATAAGTTGAAAATTGAGACGTCATGTCTTTTTGTTTAGTTATTAAATCTGAATATATCCATAAATTCTATTGAGTCGGTGTTTATGTTGATGGGAAATATACCAACACTTCAAGTCGAGAAGACATACCTTGTGGTTTAGGCATATGCCAAAAGTGATACTTGGCACAGCAGGCTGGTAAGAATCATGTGAGTGAAGTCAGTTAAGCCACAGATATAACATTTAATTTCCGAAGAAATTGTATCAGATTTTCCTCATTTAAATTCTGTAGCTAAGTCTAAAGAAAAAATTGACATGCAAATTGCGTAACTGGAAACCAGATGAAGCAGGCGTATAGGTATATTTTTACATGTCAATTTTTTTTCTCTTTTCGTTTTTGAAGTTTCTTCTCAGATTTCGTAAAATACAAACCATACAAAACAGTTGTTACTAAACATTGTAACGTAAAACCAGCAGCCCCCATATCACATACTCTACACAGTCACCAGTCCACATTAAAAAATATTCGGTAACTCGCACAATGCATTCTGGCAGGCACATTCAATTGGATACCACTATTCCCACTATGTACCTTGTCATTTTTCAGTTTATCTCCCAATAATGAATAAAAAAGAAAAAGAAAAGGCAAGCCATACCTAACATCAAGACAAGGAAACACGCGAAAATACCGGGATAAAATTTTCGAAAACTAGAATGAAAAGTGCTATATGTTGATAGACATGTCGGTCTCTTTTCACAAAAAAATATCGCCTGGGATGTGGTCGAGAAACTATCAAAACGCAAAGAACTTGATTAAATGTTATATCAAAACGAAGATAATACTGTTTCAAACTTTTCGGGGAAGTAAGTAACTCAATCGGATCGACCTGATTACTCAACTGCTACTTATTTTATCGACTCGAAAGGATGAAAAGTTAAATCGTCAGAATTATAACCCAGAAGGTAAAAACGGACGAACGCCGCTACGCAGGTTGTCTGGCGCGTTAACGAATCTGCCAGTTCAACGTCTTAAAAATCGAAACAATATTGGCTACAAATTTTGACACGAGACCATTATGGTCTTGGGAAGGAGTAAATTGATTGCATCGACCCCAGTGTTCAACTGGTATTTATTTTATCGAGCCGAAATGATGAAAGGCAAAGTAGAATACGGCGGAATTTGAACTCAGAGGTACGAAATGTCGCTCATCATTTTGACCAGTTTACAAACGATTCGGACAGGAAATTAATAAAGTAAACGAAGAAATATTGGCAGTAGCTGAAGATCTGCATACGATAACGAAGTATATGAACAAAATCGAAAGTAAGTGTATTATGGCTCTCAATTCAGCGCTCAATTTGGAAAACTACCTCATCAGAATAGAGCTAAAGTCCCATACAAATCATTTTCATTTTAATGGCAGAAGTCACATACTATTTTCCATACACAACACATCCCCTCTATAATCAAAGTCTAAATGGTATAAGAGATCTCACACAGCACGTATTCTACGGCTTCCCTATCAAACAATGCAGCTTAAATCATACAAACCATACATTTTCTATACTCTTACGAAATTGAATTCCGATGGTATAAAACTGAAATACAGTTAACGTTCTACACAGTTGTTACTAAACATTGAAACGTAAAACCAGCAGCCCCCATATCACATACTCTACACAGTCACCAGTCCACATTAAAAAATATTCGGTAACTCGCACAATGCATTCTGGCAGGCACATTCAATTGGATACCACTATTCCCACTATGTACCTCGTCATTTTTCAGTTTATCTCCCAATAATGAATAAAAAAGAAAAAGAAAAGGCAAGCCATACCTAACATCAAGACAACACTTTCAGAAAACAATTATGTTGCATATAGTCTTTCTACATCATAATAAAATCGACTGGCAAAAATTCTGAATCTTGTAAATCAATATTCGCTCAAACGGACAGTTTTCCGAAGAAATTGTATCAGATTTTCCCCATTTAAATTCTGTAGCTAAGTCTAAAGAAAAAATTGACATGCAAATTGCGTAACTGGAAACCAGATGAAGCAGGCGTACAGGTATATTTTTACATGTCAATTTTTTTTCTCTTTTCGTTTTTGAAGTTTCTTCTCAGATTTCGTAAAATACAAACCATATTAGAGAGGCGCAGAAATGGCTACGTGGCGAAGAGCTTCGTTTCAGAGCTAAGTGGTTCTTTGTTCGAACTCATTATATAGTCCATATTGCCTCCGATTAACATTCTCAGTAGAATAATCTTTTCTAATCTAGGCACAAGACTCGAAATTTTGGGGGAGTGGTGGCCAGTCGATTAGATCGACCTCAGTATGCAACTGGTACTTAGTTTATCGACTCCGAAAGTATGAAAGACAAAGTCGACTTCGGTGGAATTTGAACTCAAAACGTAAAGACAAACGAAATACAGGCTAAGCATTTCGCCCATCGTGCTAACGTTTCTGCGAATACACTATTACAGACAAAAACTGGACAAAACACAGTCATATGTGTTAAATATATGTATACGTGTGTGTGGGCGGTGTGTGTGTGTGAGTAGATAGACAACTGATGAAGGGTCGTTTCTCGGTGTTTCCTCGTCATGTTTTCTATTTTTTCTCTCGTTGTTTACATATTTATGTCGTTTATCTACGCATTCCCTGTTGTTTACACAGTTGGTGACGTCCTGTACTCATACAAGCATATCTATATATATTATTCATTATTATCTAATCGAATGCCATCCATCCATTTCAAAGTATATATGTGTGTGTATGTATGTATGTATGTATGTAGACGTGATATACCTCGACTTTGCAAAGGCCTTCGTCACAAGCTGCGAAACCTTGGTATTACTGGGAAACTGAGAGAGTGGCTGCATGACTTTCTGAAGGGCAGGAGTCAGACAGTTGTGGCCAATGGTGCTCAATCGGAATATACACCAATTGTCAGTGGAGTCCCTCGGGGAACTGTACCGGGGCCACTACTATTTGTGGTGGCCCTCTCTGACATGCCATCCGCAGTACAGTCAACCAATCTGACCAATTATGCTGACGACACAAATGTATCACAGGCCGTTAGGAACCCAGGGGACATCATAAAACTTCAGGAAGACCTGAATGAAATATAAATACGGGCTAAGAAACATAACATGCAGTTTAATGCAATAACATTCCAGGCACTCCACTATTGGTCCAATACCAGGCTGAAATCGGAATACACTGAATACGATCCCAGAGTCAGGGTCTTTGCGTGACCTGGGGGTGCACAAGAGCAATGATGCAACATTCCACGTGCATATTACCAAGATGGCAGCAGTGTGCAGGCGAACGGCAGGATGGATTCTGAGGACATTCACAACCAGGAAAACGGAAGCCTTGCAACACCTACGGAGGACTTTCGTTTTTAGCCCCTCGGCCTACTCTTCCCAACTGTGGTCTCCAGAAAGTGTGAAACAAACTGCAGAATTCAAAACAATCCAGCGACGATACACAAAGATGATTGACCGGATGCAAAAGATGGGCTACTGGGAGAGGCTAAAGGAGCTGAGTCTCCATTCTCTGGAGAAAAGACGAGAGAAATACGCGGTGATATATATTTGGGAGGTCTTGGAAGGTTTAGCTCCCAATTTTGTGACTGACAACTATAAGATTCCTCCAACTGGACTCCACTGCATCACACCAAAGATCCTCTCTTCCCTATCTAATATAAGGACACAGTACTGCAATAGTCTGGGTTTCTTGGACCCCAATTATTCAGCATCCGGCCAGGCAATCTACATAGTGTTGATGTGGACGTTTTCAAGGAACATCTGGACAGGTTTCTATCTAAGATACCAGATGAACCCACATCATGACAGCATGTGTTTGTGTGTAAGCATGTATGTATGTGCGTGTATATATATATATATATATATATATATTATATATAATATATATATATATATATATGTATGTATGTATATATATGTATGTATATTTGCGTCTAGGTATTCTGCATATTCATGCGTTTGTGTGTTCATGTTTGTGCGTTTGTATGTGTGTGTATGTGTGTTTGCATGTATGTATATGTACCTCTGTCTCCTTGCGTGTGAGCATGCCTGAATGTGTCTGTGTAAGGGATTTTGTGACTATGTACGCGCGTCAGTTATGTAGGAATGTGTGTCTCCATGTGTCCTTGCGTGAACTGTGCGCGTGTGTATATGTTCATGTGTTTCAGTCTTCATTTGTGTATGTGTGTGTGTGCTTGTCTGTTCATATTACCTACGTACCTATGAATTACTTTCATATCAATTTACCTATGTATATGCATATACGCATATACGAAAATACGAATATATGCGCACCTTCGTTTGGGTCTTACCTTTACTTTGTTATCTCCCCTACTTCTTCGGTCTCCTTTGTGACGCTTCTGTCCGCAATTGCCATGATAGATCAGTAGCCTTGTTTCTTTCCGTGTTCCATTCTGTGAAAGAGCGTAGGCTCGAAAGGTAGACTTTTTCAATTCCTGAGCGTTATACTAATACATCTGTTTGTTTTCTACACCACCTGTTTTCGTCTTTTGTTTTTTCATGAATTCTCCCTATATATATATATATATATATATATATATATATATATATATATATATATATATGTATGTATGTGTGTGTGTGTGTGTGTGTGTGGGTGGGTGTGTGTATATGCATATATTTCTATTGCTAAGCCAATCCTGTTTCTTCTCCCCTCTTTGATTCCTTCCTTCTCTCTCTCTCCCCCCTGGTGCCTTCGTCCCTTTCTTTCTCTCTCTCTTTGATTCCTTGCTTCCTGCTTTTCTTTTCTTTCTCTTGCTCTCACTTGACCGCATTCAAACCGGTCTTTTCGGCTTGACAGCTGCCATGTTAACGTTTGTTTTCGTTTTGCCGCAAAAGCATTTTTCAAATACGCCAGCCAAGATAAGTTAAAAATTGTCTAAAATCGTAAGATGCCCGCTGTTTTTGTCCTGCTTACCATTCTTGTTCTTTATTCCTATTTTTTTGTTTCTTGTATTTATATTCGTGTGGTATCCTGTCTTTGTTTCGTATACACTCGATCCTCTTTCCAAGAAATCTAATGCCTGTGGCTTAGTTTTTCCTTGGGGCTGACCGGTTCGGAGTGATATCGAGATTAAACAGCCGAAATTGCTAAGATGATCCGGTTCCGACTGAAGATTAAAGGCTTCGAGTGACTCGTCTGTTTTGTTTTTTTTTGTGTCGTCTCTTTCTGTGTTTTTGCGTTTTTGTCCCACTTTGTAATTTATATTTTATATTTAATTTCTATATATATATATATGTAGGTAAATGGATACGGGTATAAATGGATATGAATGCATAGAGATAGACATACAGATAGACAGGTACATAGGTAATATGAACAGACAAGCACATATACACATACACACACATATATATATATATATATATATATATATATATATATGCATACATGCATATATACATACATACGTGTATGCCCACGCACACTTTCCCACACACATGCGCACAAACAAACAAAAGGAATGCAGCTCGGAAAATGGACAGTCAACTACTATTCAAAAGGTGTAAGACGCAAGAAAAATTTTAGGAAAAATAAAGAAGTAAATAAGTGGAAACTGGACCGGTGAGTGTGTTAGATAATAAGACTCAAAAAGAGAATGACTCTCCCCAGACACACCAATATATATATATATACATATATATATTATGTAGATGTATATATATATATGGATGAGAGGCGCTGAAAAGTTCTTGGGTTTGGATAAAAAATACCGGACTAACAGTTAATTATAATTTTATTCAACATATTCCCTTCTGAGATTCACACGCTTATCGCAGACTTTCTATACCATGTAATAGAACTCGGAAGGTTTGGTCTCCAAGCAGGTGATTCGTGATGCTCTTAGACCCATAAACTTTTCAGCCCTACCTCCTATGTATTGCGAGTTGGTTTTGAAAAATTATAATATATAAGGTTGAGATATGAGACACGCGTTATTTGGTCTCTAATTTATATTTTAATGCTTTGGCCTATCCGCTGATGAGAACTTCGCCTTGCATAATATTTTATTTGGTAATTGAAGTTCGAAACCTGAGGCCCGGTTGTAAGACACGGTAAATGTTTTTATTTTTCATTCCCTTCGAAATTGTTAACTGTGACTTGAACTTTTTGACTGTTTTTCCTAGTATGTTAGGCAACCTGTTAAGGCTTTTGCCTCATTGTGTATAAAGGTACACTAATTTATGTGTGTGTGTATGTGTGTGTGTGTTTATATATATACAGAGACAGACAGAGAGAGAGCATATGCGTCTATATAAGTGCCTTGATTTTCGTTCCTGTTTTTATGCTGTGCTATTTTGTGTAATTTAACTTGTGTGAGCAAGAGTTCAATGTACAGAGTGTCACCAGGAATCAGCAGACGGAGATGTCCAGATGAATTTGATCTCTAATCAATACTTCTTTTGGATCTTTTGGGATTTTTTTTTTGTTTGTCTAGTTTTTGGGGTTTTTTTTTCATGTTTCACCTTATGACTGATGTTATACTAAACTTCAAGTAGGGAACTGTAGGTGATAGAATCCGTTTCCTCAGTAAAATCAATACTAGCTGGATCTCACGAACGCACCCGTACGGACGTTCTATTTAGATTTCATATTTAAAATTAATGCATTCGAATATTGAGTAATATAATCGTCCATCATAAATACGAAGCACAATGCCTTATGGACTAATTATTGCAGATGTGTTGTTGCCAAACCCACTTGGTCATTGAGGCATCAGTAATGATTCGCTTTGCGTGTGTTAATCCAATAGACAATTTAGTGTTTGAGCTCTATTGTTCCCTACCGTCCAAGAGTAAAGCATAATAAATTATGGAATGATTATAATGGAAATAACGTGCTGTATCACACTGGGTCATTGACACACCATTAATAACTTTCACTTCGCATGGTAAATGGAATAGAAGAATTCGAAGGTTTGAATTCAACTTTCGACCCTCCCCACATTTTTCCAAACCGTATTCTGGATATGAGCTGCAGACCGAAATTATGGTAACAATAATCTTGTGTTTCATTTACACTGCAGCGGCTGATTTCAGCAACCATGTTGCGAAGATACAATCTGCTCGAAACATTTCGAATAGGAACCTTATACTAACTCTTCTGCTGATTTTAAAGGGAACCATTCACTGTATCTGCAAAACATTCACCACATCAGTGACACCCGTCAATTTCTTTATTAACCATGAGGTTGAGAAAAAGAGGGGACGATACATGGACAGACAAAACAAACATTGGGGTTAGGGTATCGAATGAGACGAAACGTACGAATAAACAAACAATTAAAATATATATAATTAAATGAGAATGAGTGATTTAAAAAAATGAAGCGGAGGACGCGGTCGACCCCACAGACCACTCTGAAGACTTTGCTTTGTCACTTTTATATTCTCGTTTAGACAGGGTCTTTCACTCGCAACATACTTGCTATAGACTTCCATATTTTATGAAACACACTTTTCGACAAGCATTTCTTCTCCAGCCTTATTTTCCGTTTCATGTGGAAAACGAAAAAGTCGATTAGCTCGAGACTGGAGATGAACATGCCTGTTGCAATTCCTTTCACTCTCGTCTTCCATACTACCTCTTTGGCAACAGCAAATATCAAGCGAAAACAGGCTCGCTCCTCCCTATTCAGGGAGGTCGGCGGAACGATCTTAATTACAGATTCGCTCGACAGTTGTACTCTTCTCGAACGCCCAGCCTCGGTCTACACTTGATCCATGGGATCAGTTTGGTGAACGGTGTGAACTAGGGAAATAACAGTCAGGGGTAGTGTGAAAAGGAGGCTACGAATCGTGAAGCCATATATTTGGAGAAACTCGCCATATAAATGGAGAAACTCGGAACAAGTGCGATCCGATTTTCGATGTTGCGAATGACATTTCAATGGTCAATTTCATGATTTTATGATTTCTATATATGTGTTAGTCTATAGAAACGAACTGCACTATCAGCTTAGTCAGTCTATAATACTTCAGCCAGTTCCTTATTAGGGAAACATTATATGGAATAATGTATATCGCATAACTGATGTACCTCAAAGACTTGCCTCTGTCTCTTTTATTTATATTTCACACGGTACTTACATTGATTTTATAGCGGTAGACTCACAAGCACACATATACACAGACACACACGCACGCACAGCATGCACGCACACATGCACGTACGCACACACACACACACGCCCACATACGCATGCACACGAACATATAGCTGTAACTATGGCTACATACGTTTTACATACACATTCATAGTGGTGGCTAGCACAAAACAAAAATGGAAGCGACAATGTCGAAAAGGTTTGCTCATTTGCTCCTGTAAGACACGGTATGAATATGCATCGAGAGTTCTTACTGTTGTATTCTTAGAGTGTTGATGCAATGGCCCAGTGGTTAAGGCAGTGGTTTCGCGGTCGTAGGATCGCGTTTTTGATTCCCAGACCGGGCGTTGTGAGTGTTTATTGGGCAAAGACACCTTAAGCTCCACGAGGCTCAGGTAGAGGTGAGGTGAACCCTGCTATACTCTTTCACCACAACTTTCTCTCACACTTTGTTTCTATTGTACTTATATTTCAAAGGGCCCGCCTTTTCACACAATGTGTCACGCTGAATCTCACTGAGAACTACGTTAAGGGACACCTGTCTGTGGAGTACTCAGCTACTTGCACGTTAATTTCACGAGCAGGCTGTTCCGTTGATCAGAACAACTGGAACCCTCGTCGTAACGATGGAGTACCGCGACAACTGAAGACATTGCATATATTTTAATCACAGGACAGGGTATTGTCAACTGACAGGCTTTAATTGTGAGATACCCACATATGTAAGGCTACCCAATTCATTTTCAGCGGAAAATAGATTATCGTTGTAGTTTTAATATTTGTTTTCTTTAAAGGGGCGAGCTGACAGAATTGTTAGCAAGCCGGACGAAATGCTTAGCGGTATTTCGTCTGCCGCTATGTTCTGAGTTCAAATTCCGCCGAAGTCGATTTTGCCTTTCATTCTTTCGGGGTTGATTAAATAATTACCAGTTACGCACTGGTGTCGATGTAACCGACTGAATCCTTTTGTCTGTCCTTGTTTCTTCCCTCTATGCTTAGCCCCTTGTGGGCAATAAAGAAAGAAATATTTGTTTTCTTTAAGGCGGCGAACTGGCAGAAACTTTAGCACACCGGGCGAAATGCATAGACGTATTTCGTCTGCCGTTACAATCTGAGTTCAAATTCCGCTGGGGTCGACTTTGTCTTTCATCCTTTCGGGGTCGATTAAATAAGTGCCAGTTAGACACTGGGGTCGATATAATCGACTTAATCCATTTGTCTGTCTTTGTCCTCTCTGTGTTTATCCCCTTGTGGGTAGTAAAGAAACCGACTTAATCCTTTTGTCTCTCCTTGTTTGTCCCCTCTATGCTTAGCCCCTTGCGGGCAATAAAAAAAAAGCATATTTGTTTTCTTTAAGGCGGCGAACTGGTAGAAACATTAGCAAGCCGGGCGAAACGCTTAGAGGTATTTCTTTTGTCTTTACGTTCTAAGTTCAAATTCCGCCGAGATCGACTTTGCCTTTCATCCTTTCGGGGTCGATAAATTAAGTACCAGTAGCGTACTGGCGTCGATCTAATTGACTGGCCCACCTCCCCCAAAATTTCTGGCCTTGTGCTTAGAGAAGAAAGGAATATTTGTTTTCATTTGTTTATAGCAAATTTGAATAGTTGAAAATCACAAAAATACAAAACTATTTTATAAAATCACTTGTTTTGGTAAGTAACCCTGACTCATCACATTATCTATAAATGTGGACCTTTCCAGAAAACAGGGACCTTTTAATTCAATGAACCGATTTTGAAAATAGGATTTGATTGATTCCTTTTGCATGGGACAATGATTAAATAAGTGAGAGTCCATTCAACGACGCAAAAATTGCCCCAAAATGATTACGACAAAACATACCCCTGTAAAAGAGGGTAATTTATAGATACATTAGTATCTGAAGGTTAAATTAAAGATTCTTTTAATAATGCTGACTAATATATTCCTAAATATTGTTGGTGATTAATAGGGTTTTATAAAGGAATATAAGATCTCATCATTAGAATTATATTTATCATTATGCTCCCTCAGGCCCAAAATAACGCCCCTGAATTACACTACGATAAAGCTGGTAGAGAGAGATATGGATAAGGAAATATCTTTTAAGTCATTTGAAATCATTCTTTACGATGAAACACAATTTTAATGGAATAGGCTACATCTATATTTAAACAATAGATTTCTTAAGCTTATAGTTCATTAGAATATTACGGTTAAATTTTTGGTGATACATGAAACCAAGGTGTCCAATTATAAATAATGCATGTCTGATTATCTGAGTGTGTTTACATACAATTTATATGCATATATATATATATATATATATATATATATATATATATATATATGTATATATAAATATAAATTATAAATTATTTCTTTTGTCCTTACTTTTAAATTATATACACACATACACACACACACACACACAGACACACACATATATATATATATATATCACGTGATCACCTGACCGACCAGACCATCAGATGTTGTTACACATCGCTGGTCACAATGCGTTCGTATTGTTTTAGCCTTCGAATGACACCACCCCGCTGGCTAAGCGAGCAAGCCAACAGAATATATATATATATATATATATATAATATATATATATATATATGCTATATATAAATATAAAATTTTTAAATAGTTATTGAAATAACAACCGTCTGCAGATCACATATATAGTCAATGTATAATTTTCAAAACTACAAATTTGTGTCTTTCGTAATGTCTATTCCGACATATTAAAAAGAAATCATGCGAAATAGTTTTTCACTTTACAAGTTCTGATATGTAGACACACACACATGCATATATCTATATATATATATATATATACACATACACACACACACACACACACACATATATATATATATAATATATATATATATATATATATGAATGTGCATTTTCAGAGTTCCTTTGTACGTGTGTTTATATCCCTGCACAATTTCAATTTGCAACATATGAAATAAAGAAGGAACATTTCGTGCCAACTTAACCATATTTGTAGATTATACGAGTTTATTTTTTTCTATATTTTCCTTTTCACTTTTATCTATATATTTTACTTTTCCTTTCATTTTATTTACATCTCTGATGTTAAATAATGTTATAAGCTTCCCAAACAACAAACAGTCGATAAAAAGATAATTATCCATTTACCAAACATCGCTTCCCATTCTCTGCTATTTTGCACAAATATGCAATATGTTGCCAACATAAATTTGAAAATATTCATCACAGGGCTGTTATCACGCTGAATTTTCACACCCTTCTGAACAGAACAACCACACAAGATGTTCAAGCTGTGTTTCGCAGACTCCTACAGAGTAGGTAATAACACTATGGGGTTGAATACGCATATATATATATATATATATATATATATATATATTATATATATATATATATATTATATATATATATATATAAATAATCCTTAGTATCCGTAAAACAAACTATGACTTCATACGAATAGTTCTCTATACATATATATGTATGCATGTATGTATATGTGTATATATACGTATGTATGTATGTATGTATGTATGTATGTATGTATGTATGTATGTATGTATGTATGTATGTATGTATGCATGTATGTATGTATGTATATATATTATATATATATATTAATATACGGTAAATATTATAGGGACAGAGAGCGGGCGGAGGGAGATTGACAGATAGATAGAGATAATATTTCCAATATAATATATATATATATAATATATATATATGTATATGTATATAATATGTGTGTGGTTATGTGTGTGTCTGTGTGTGCATGTATACGCATATATATGAATAGATAGATAAATAGATAGACATATTTCAATTTTTCTTCGTGTTAATATATTTAGTTATGTATGTATCAATGTATGTACTTATGTATGTATATATGTATGTATATATATATATATATATATATATATATATATATATACTCACAGAAACAATCTCCAACAACACCGCAAATAGACGCAGCGATCTCTGCCTAGCAGAACGCCTAGCTATACTTACGGATAAGCAAACTCTTCTCAACAGGAAATTTGAGAAGAACTTTTTTTGTCTTCACGTGGGCCTTTATGTATTTTCGAAATACCGGTAGAATTGCCTTTCTTGTCTTCATGCAGGCCTCTATGCCTTCATAATCCCAAACTAGAATACTCATCTATATAAGTCTAAGTAGCTTCGTAACACATTAAACACATGGATTGTCACCCCACAAACCCCCTCTCCCCAAACATAGCATAATAATACACTTTGCAAATACATAGGATCCTGTCTAGCACTAAGAACTTCCTAAATTCTAGCAATATGACAATTATTAGCCATAACACATTTTCAAACCACCAAATATTTGGTATGCGTCAGCTCCCTTTTCACCCTGCTTAAGTTACCCCCCACCTTCATTTACACAGCTGATGTTACTAATCGTAAAGCGGAATACACACGTAGAAAAAATGTTCTTAATTAAACTAGGAAACACGCACCTAAATAATACACACACCGCCCTAATTACCCAACAAGACTAACCAATCTACCACAAGCAAACCTCTACCTAGCGAATTTACCAGCGCAAGAACAAAGATTTAATGTAAGAATTACCACTTTGATTACATTACCATCACATATGTATCAATTATTTTCGCATTCTAACTGATGCATCTATCTATATAATCGTATTCTGAAAAGATTTACTTAAACCAGTAAATTGAAGCGATTGTAAACGCTACCCTCATTTCTGCTTCTTTTCTTCCTTCTTTGTTACCTATTTAAGATATACCAGCGAAAACTACGAGTTTCCCATTGTCATTATATCAATTTTCTTCTATATATATATATATATAATAAATTAATAAATAAATAAAACATATGCATATATACATACATATCTGTACGTACCTACCTCTACATGTACATATACATGCATATATGGGTACAGGACACCACAAAAACGTCGAACACAATGAGAAACGAAGACATAAATACAAAACCAAGGAAATGGACATTTTTTCTTAAACAACGAAAAAATAGAGTACAGGACATACAAAGCAAGGAAAATTCCCCTTCTTCAGTCACCTTTGTTTAATCTACTCCACGTTTCGAAGGTCAAGGCGATACATGACTTCATTGAAACTTTCCTTCCCGCGAAAATCAAATTAAATAAAATTTGAGATTTTTTTGCGGAGGGGTAAAAATGGTAACAAAAACTGAACAGTAACGACAGTACAAAATATAAACAGTAAAAGACAGGACACGGAAAATAACAGTAACACAAACAAGAGGGGCTGTTAAGCCGAACAGGATAAAATTTTTTACGAACGCTATTTTTTGAGAACGACGAGGGAGCAACATTTTTTTGCCGTCTCTACTTGGAGGAAGCCAGGAGAATAAAGACAGTAGTAGCCTTCTCATCAGGTGTCCGCGACGGGAGGGAGGAGGAGTAAGAGAAAGGGAGAGAAAAAAAGGGAAAGGTTGTAGAGAAAAGAATGAAGAATGAGAGAGAGAGGGGGAGAGACAGTAAGGTAGAAGAAAAGGAAAGCCAAAAGAATGAAGGCTGAGAAAGGGAGGGGGAGAGAGAAAGGTTAAGAGTGCGCATCATTATTAATATTAAGAACAATCTTACTTAGAAATGGATGCGTGCGTTCCGTCATATAATAAAATATATGTGTATATATATGTATAAATATATACTACATATGTATATGTATATATATATGTATATATTTAGATACTATATATATATATATATATATATTATATATATATATATATGATACAAGATGCGTGGCAGGAATGTCTGCCTTGAATGAAAATGCACTGTATCTGAACCAGGTGAATTGACATGAATGCTACATCAAAGGACATTAGGACAATTATCACAGAGCATTACGTGTCTGATTGAAATTTAATTTTAATTTAATGAGAATAATACTGTGATAAATGTATTTTGATGATATGTAATTTTTCATTCTTCTTTATGATATTTGGATTGAATTCAATATTGAGGGTTAAATCATTTGTAGAGTCTTGCTGGCCACACTTTTTAAATCTTCCAAAGAGTATTCACCGGATCTTCCCCGCTCCCATCGAGAAATATTTTATTTCCTGTAGAATACCTATTTCTTTATTACCCACAAGGGGCTAAACACAGAGGGGACAAACAAGGACAGACATAGGTATTAAGTCGATTACATCGACCCCAGTGCGTAACTGGTACTTAATTTATCGACCCCGAAAGGATGAAAGGCAAAGTCGACCTCCGCGGAATTTGAACTCACAACGTAACGCAGACGAAATACCACTAAGCATTTCGCCCGGCGTGCTAACGTTTCTGCCAGCTCGCCGCCTAGAATACCGACTCACTCAACGACTGTAATTTTGGTTAGAATATGTTGTTCTCTTATATATATATATATATATAATATAATATATATGTGTGTGTGTGGTGTGTGTTATCGGTGTGTGGTGTATCAGCAGAAATATCACTAAAATATAACTCAAAGTTTCACGTTCCCGTTCGTCGCACAGTGTTGTTTAGATTGTAAACAGAACTGTCCGACGAATGGGAACATGAAACTCTGAGTAACAGTTTCTGTGTCATTTCTGCTGCTTTTAATAAAGTATATTACTCTAACTCTGGTATTCGACTACTATTTTTTCCACCGTGTTTTGCATTTATGTGATTACTCTGCTCTCTCTCTCTCTCTCTCTCTCTCTTCTCTCTCTTCTCTCTCTCTCTCTTTCTCTTCTCTCTCTCTATATATATATATAATATGGTGTGTGTGGGGTGTGTGGGCGCGTGTTTGTGTGTGTGTGTGGGTCTATGTATGTGTCCCATCACCGCTTCACAATTGGTGTTGGTTTGTTTCCGTCCCCGTAGCCTAGCGGTTCGACAAACGCGTCGTATAGAATATCAGGCTTAAAGAATCAGTAATTGCGTCGATTCTTTCTACTAAAAGTTGTTCAAGGCGGTCATCCAGCATGGCTGCAGTCTAATGTCTGAAAGAATGAAAGAAAAAGATTTTATACACACACACATACACAAACAAAAAACAAACATACACACATACAAGGAAACACACACATACACCTCTTCTCTCCAGATAAACTGGTCAGTCACGATCCCAAGT
>NC_043002.1:61125628-61127592 GCF_006345805.1 Octopus sinensis | reverse complement strand
CCGTCATCAATTGGGATACTTGTATTATATGGAATTTAATCTAAGGAATTAGAGAACACGATAGCTCTTGCGCATATTTTCCGACTCATACACTAAAAGTAACGGATGTCTAGCTAAACAAAAACTCTCATTCACGATCAATTGGACATTTTTCGCCCTTTTTCCTTGTATATGTAAATGAATTTATACAACAGGAAAATAGAATGAAAAGATTTAATCCCAAAAACACAACTGTTTCTGTGCATTTGTAACACCTGTTATTCGCTGAATTTCCCATACCAAATTATAACATAAAATATTATAGAAAAAAAACAGGAACACGCGTGTGGCTTCAATATATATATATGAGAAATTTAGAATAGTACAATACAACAGTGTTGCATTCCAGTAAAATAAAGCACCATACTGTTAAAGTATAAATATAAATATAGAATAGTGATACAACAACGCACCAATATTTACTAGAAATATCAGTTGATAATATACGACGCCTGAACACACACACACACACACACACACACACACACAACACACATATATATATATAGATATATATATATATATATATATATATATATATATATATAATATATATATATTATATAGATATATATGTATGTATGTATATAATAGGCAAAAATGTTTCCGGGCGCGAACGTAAAAGATTTCATCTTAACTGTAGGAAAAACATCAGACAAAACTCCAGCCCAGATATGGATAATCTTGGGAAAAAGTTTCAAACTTTTCAAGATACATTTGTAAACGTAAAGTTGATTAGTTCTCTTCAGCTAGATTTACCATAACAAAATTCCAAACGTTGCCACATCAGTGCCAGTATCTCGCTTCAACGCCTAACCGCCAACAGAAGCGAGAACAGTGAAAAAGTTCTCAAAGTGAAAAGTTAAAATTATGCAATAAAAGAGTATTGTTTTCTAGTAAAATAAAGCACCATACGGTTAAAGTATAAATATAAGTATAGAATGGTGGTACATCTGGGTTGGACATTTTATCTGATGTTCTTCCTACAAGTAAGATGAAATTTCTTATGTTCAACGCCCGCACACACGCACATATATATATATTAATGTGTGTGTGTGTGTGTGTGTGTTGTGTGTGTGTGTGTGTGTGCGTGCGGGCGCACTAAACTCAGAGGCCTACAACTGCTGAGAGGCTTACGTAAAATTTTCAAAAATTATTCACCGTTCTCGACACAATCAAGAAGATCTTGTGCTACTGAAACCTGAGTGTCTTCTTGCTTAACTTAATGCAGTTTTTGCACAAACTTGGCAGGCACGCGTCTCGTACCCAAACCTTCAGTGATAATGGACTGAACTGACTCGTAACTAATCTGCCCTTTTTTCGATAAGTCACCGATAGTGATACGAAGATTTCCCTTCAGAGCTACACACACATCTGCGATGTTTCCCTAAGATCTGCTGGTAGCGGACATTCCTCAATTTCGACATATTCCAGCCATCTTAAAAACGTTTAAAAGGCTCATACATTTGTGTGCGGCTCATACATTTGTGTGCGGCTCATACACTCTTCTCCATACATTTTCTTCAAGTTTGTATAAGCCTCTGACTAGGTATCGACGTGACAACATTTTCTGTCATGGTGAATGCGATGATCACAAGCTACACACATTCCTACCAAGCACTGCTGTAAACAGCTAAAGAGAGATAGAGCGTTAGAACTTAGTGCACACGCACAGCCGATTTACAGGTCAATTTTTCTAAATGGCCTCACTCTGCGTGCTTTAGTATTGTTACTATGGCAACAGTCTGGATACGTATTGACCAGAATTCGCATATATATATATATATGTATATATATATATACATACAAATATTCCATTATTATATTCATAATTATAATCAGGGATCAACTAATTGCTTCGACACGCAACGAATTAGAAAACAGATGTTAATGCACTTTCTGCTACAATATAGAACAGATATTAG
>NC_043002.1:61100628-61120628 GCF_006345805.1 Octopus sinensis | reverse complement strand
ATCGATATTATTTGCGGATAAAACTATAAAACAATCTCAGTCACGTGTAGCCTGAATATCCAGTTCCTCCGACCGAAATTAATGCTTAAAGTTTTTAAATATACATCAACGTTGTAAATGATATCAATTCCACGAGAATTCGACTCGTGTTCTTCTTCACCTTTGCCAGAACCAATTTTACAGAGATACTACATATTTTGTGAATCGCCACCAAAATCCTTGCTCTCTTATAATTCATAATTCATTAATTTTTGTCTTGGGTTTTCTATAGAATCTCACAAACATTCGCAGACAAAGACACCAAAGGCAATTGCGTGATGTCTTCCTATAGTTGCAGATTTGACCAACTTTTCTCCAATAATAAGCAACTTCATTTTTACATTCAGAAAAGCAATAAGACTTCTACAGAACTAATTCTTTATGCTGTATCTTGATCTTTCTTTTTCCCTTCTTTTCTAGCAGTTACCTTTTCACAGCTACCTCCAAACGGTTTGATTTTGTATCTAATTTATAGTCTTTAACAGTCTTGAGATATACAAGGGAAGCATGCGTATAAACCATAAAAGACATTCGACAGTTGAATCTTTCTTGAGAGGCTCAGATATCAGTACATTGACACACACAACATAAAGAAACTTCACTTGTCTATTCTTCTCTGTTTCCCACGCCATATTTGAGAAGCTGTGCCATTACTTTGCAAATTCAGTATAACTTCGCAAAAATTAACAAAAATTATTAACAAATATTTCTAATTAACATCATTATTGATATGTATTTAAAACAATACAGATTTGTACAAATACAACGAAACACAGTATCCCATACGTATAGTCATAAATGTGTGTGCGTGTGTGTGTGTGAAAGTATGCATGAATGTGTATGCATGTATATGTATATATATATATGTGTGTATACATATATATATATATATATATAATATATATACTAGCAGTATCGCCCGGCGTTGCTCGGGTTTGTAAGGGAAATAACTATATAAGCATTTTTAGAGATGTAAAGTATAATAGCCATCTCAATATGGCTAACCACAAAGGGGGGGGGGTTACTGTAGCTTTTTACGTTCTGAGATTTAATAATAAATTTTTAGAGAGTTACTTCCCTTATATATGCCAAAAATGCATTAAAAATGGGAAGAATTGATGGTAAATTTTTTTAAATCGTAGACTCATCGTAGACGCACGCTAATACCCAGAAGGGCACGATATGAATCACGACTATAAGATACCCGGTTTTGGTTAAACTGCACCGCAAAATGTGGGAGTAGTTAGGAATCTAAATCGTAGGAGACAGACAGCACACAACCTCACTTTTATATATACAGATATATATACCAAGAAAATGTATTACCAAAATTACAGCCATAATCCATAAAGATATATATTGAAAACAAAATATGAACATCGAAATTCCTCACA
This sequence comes from Octopus sinensis, assembly GCF_006345805.1. Classification (NCBI taxonomy): domain Eukaryota; kingdom Metazoa; phylum Mollusca; class Cephalopoda; order Octopoda; family Octopodidae; genus Octopus; species Octopus sinensis. Next base: position 61,119,195 of record NC_043002.1, on the reverse strand, counting down.
GACAATACCCATACGAGGAAAGAAAATTGTTACATTGTATTTATGAACAAATAACAGCTATAATGTTTTTTCCAGAAAAAAATAACTTATTCTAATACTTGGCTTTTATTGCTGTCAGAACGGACAAAATCTTTTCACAAAATTATGTTGAGCCTAATAAAACAAGTGCTTTGCTTGCTACAGTAGACAAGTCGCAGGTAATTATTTTTAATTTATTACACCAAATGTGTGAAGAAAATCTAATGAATTTCCGTTTTTAGGTTTCTGTCCTCACTAATATTATTGATTTGTTTCTGGGCTATAAAGAAAAGCTGTTTTATTTTAGTCTTTAAAACACAAACATCGCTTATGATTCGTTAACGTATCAACATTCACCTTGAAGACAGAGTGAATAAAAATATTGGTTTTTAAAAAAATGCCTATGAAACGTCATAGAATTAACATTCAATTTTAATCGCAGAATATATTTAGAAACCCATTTCCCTTCTTTTTTTCTAAGAAATTTGTACATTATCCTTGAGTTCTACAATTTCTAAGAAATTTACCATTAGATAAACAAGAGAAGCAGAAGGTTTCTTGCGGTAGGTTTTCATTTGATTAGAAACTATTTTAAAGAATATTTTATTTATAATTAAATCTATTCCATGTATTGAATCTATTCATTTTTTATTTCTAAATTCTGATAACTACATAAAATTCTAAGTTCAGAATTAATTAAATTTATAATTTAAAATATAACTCAAATATAAATATCAAAATAAGCTAAAATAATCTCCGTTGTTTACTCATAAAATAAATAATCAAAAATCCATTTAGCTGGTTAAATAAAGAAGAAATAAAACAGTAAGATTTGCGTATTTGAAAAATGCTTAATATAATGAACGAAATATAAATATAACTTCAATAAAATGGAAATTAGTGCACAGAAATAAGTAATAAAATGTTTAGAATATATAGAATATATTTTCAGATTTATAGTTTTGTAATTTCACTGAAAACGAAAGTGAGTATAATTGCTGAATGTTGAAATTATTCTTGTGAACTCCCTTGCATAAGCCTACGAGTTACCGCTATATACTAATGTGAGAGACGTTTTTTCACTTATTTTATATTTTTACTTTGTGCATTAAGTATAAATGGAGTAGATTCAGAAGTTTTAATACAACTATTTCAAAATTTCAAAATATTTTTATATAGAGTTAGTGGTGGTGTTAAAAGTAGAAAGATAACTGCAGTATTAGAATTGGAAGAAATGGAGGGTGGATCGCGCAAATGTCATCAAAATATGACTAGACATATTTCAGTATTGTTATGTTTTGTCAACATAAACTTCTTTTTCTCTAAGTCATCCGCGCTCATTTCTTTTTTTTCCATTTCCACACTTGTCGAGCTAACCGTTTCTCTTTTGGCGCAAAATTTGTCTAGGGAACGCCTTTTTTTTCTTTCAGAGTAGAAAACGCGTTCTTAGCAGAAGTGTTCTTGAACAGCCAATCGGAAAATTCAGCATTTCATTGGCGTGTATTAAAACAGACGACCAAGCAATCTATACTTACCCAGAGTCCTCTTTTTCTGGAATACGGCAGCAAATTTCTTTTTTATTATCCACAAACACTGGCACTCCATTGGTTATGATGACAAGTGTCCCAGTAGAAATAATATCTTTACGCAGAGATTAAAATGACATTATGCTCAAACCTATATTACAAACCACTGTCTTTTGTTTGGTCATTCCAGTTAGTGAGGTAAACTCACGAATGCTACGTGTTTGAAGAATAATCCAATAAAAGAAACGTTTATAGAAGAAGCGCAGCATAAAATCCGAAATGTCTAACGAAGAAAGACTGACAATTAGATATTACTGTTCATTAAGAGTTCTATATTTCTATATTTACAGTTCTATATTTAAGAAGAATTATGTACATTATTTACATTATTTACATTTTACGGCTATTTGTACCTCATCTTGAGTGTTGTTAACACAACTTTTCGGCTGATATACCCTCCAGCCTTCATCAGGTGTCTTGGTAAAATGTCAAACCTGGGTTCTCATTCCTAAGGTATTTTTCCGATGTTGTTGTTGCTATCATCATCATCATCATCATCATTCTTTTTCTTCTTCTTCTTCTTCTATGGAAAACCTCGGAAAATTAACACGTAAGTGGGAGTGGGTGATCATTCCACAGAGAAGTGTAACGTTTACGTAGTTCTCACCGAGATTCAGTGTGACACATAATGTGACAAGGCTGGCCTTATGAATTGCAGGTACATCTCTTTTTCCCCAGCTGAGGGAACCGAAAACCTTAATCTTCGTGTACTCACATTACACACACTCGCATGCATAAAAAGGTGGCAGCTGAGTCATTAGTATAAGGCTCTACGAACTATGATACGTATTCAAAAGATACCTGCCCCATTTCATAGAAGACTTGAGGCCGATGTCAAAGGAATTCGATTCATCTAAGAAATTTATAGTCCCAAATTAAACACAAGGTTTTGCTGTATCTTGGAAGAATCGTTAAAGGTGATCTCGAATAGAAAGGGGAGTTTCATTGAAGAGATCGTGATGGTGACGACAGCACTTTGGTAAGGATTGATTAACTGAATATTTAAACAATCATTTAGTAAACTGTGTACATTATTTACGTTTGACGGATATTTTTCATCCTCTTGTTTGTTATTAACACAACGTTTCGGCTGATATATCCTCCAGCCTTCATTAGGTGTCTTGGGAAATTTCGAACCTGGGTTCTTATTCCTAAGGTATTTTTCGGTGTTGTTGTTGTTGTCATTATTGTTATTATTATTATTATTATTATTATTATTATTCAGTAGTTTTATTTTTATAGCGTGCTTTCACTTCACTACCGAGCGCAGCTCTGTGTGCCTTGGGTATGTGCTGTGATTTGTTGTGATGCTCTGATGGTTATTGTATGGAAAGTGTTTTATTATTATTATTATTATTATTATTATTATTATTATTATTATTATTATTATTATTATAACTATTATTATTATTATCATTATTATTCAGGTCACTGCCTGCAAATGAACACGAAATCTTGGGGTTAGTAACTTGCCCTCTTAACTATTACGTCATATGCCCGTAGGCAATTATGGAGTGAATTTTAGGGCTTATAAATCTAATTTTACCTAATAATAACAGCGAAAAATACCTTAGGAATGAGAACCCAGGTTCAAAATTTCTCCAAGACACCTGTTGAAGGCTGAAGAGTAATTGCCTACGGACATTGGTTAAGAGCGCGGGCTACTAACCCCAAGATTTCGACTTTGATTGCAGGCAGTAACCTGAATAATGATTATGATGATGATGATAATAACAACAACAACAACATAGAAAAATACCTTAGGAATGAGGACCCAGGTTCGAAATTTCCTCAGGACACTTGATGAAGGCAGGGGAGTGTATCAGACGAAACGATGTATTAACAACAAACAAGTTGAGGACAAATATCTGTCAAATGTAAATAATATGCATAATTACTCATCTCTTAAATATACAACTGTATAAATCAAATGCCTGGTTGATAAATGATTTTGTAGAGTGGTGATAAAAAACACTCTGTAACATTTAGTTTCGTTCCGAGTTCAATTTCTGCGTAAATTATCTTCAACAATCATAATTCAGCTGTTGCTAAAATATGTACCTGTTAAACACAGTCCATTTAAATGCCTACACTCATTCAAGGAGTTGTATGGCGTTGTGCCTACGTTCACAGTCCCTATTGTTAATATTACAATTATTAATAGCAGCCAATAAAGCAACCATTATTATAATCATCATCATCGTCATCACTATCATCATCATTATATTGTTTTCGCATTGTTTGATTTTATTTTATTCATGCCACAATATATTTTTAGCGAATCAATATTTGAGTTTTGGCTATATTCCTATAACATTCGTGTGTAATTGCGTGTTTGATTTTCAGAAAGTGTGTGTTTGTGTGTGTGTGTGTGTGTTAATATGTACGTGTGTGCGTACATGTCTGTGTGTGTATGAGAGAGAGAGAGAGAGAGAGTGATAGAGAGAGTGGTTCTAAGCATGTGCACGTAAGCGCAAGAAATATGTGTGTGTGTCTGAGTCTGTGTACATAAGTGCCCACGTTTCTAATTCGAGATCTCTATTTCAAGATTTTTATATTTGGTTAATTTCTCTGATTTTTTTCCCATTTAAGAGACATGGTGCTGCTGGCTGCCATGAATATATGGAGCAGGAAGTATTTCGAAGAAAAATAAATTTTTGACCAAAATATCTTGCGAATTAACTTCAATTAACTACTCCTGGCACCAGCAAGTACCAAAACATTGAGGAATTCGGTGGATATCTATTAAATTAATCACTCATAAGGCAGTGAGTTAGTAGAACCGTAAGCACATCGAACGAGATGCTTTGTAATATTTCATTCGGCCTTTTCCGTTCTAAGTTCAAATACACCAGGGAACAATTTTGTCGGTCGTCTTTCTGGGTAGATAAAATAAAATGTCCGTTGAGCGTTAGGGGCAAAGTAATCGTCTAAAACATTTTTCCAACAGCGTGAACCACCTGCCAAAACTTGAAACCATTAATAGAAATAATATCTAATTATTTACATTTGACGAATATTTGACCTCATCTTGTTTGTTGTTATAACACAATGTTTCGCTTGATATACACTCCAGCCTTCATCAGGTGTCTTTGGGGAAATTTCGAACCTGGGTTCTCATTCCTAAGGCATTTTTCGATGTTATTATTATTATTATTATTATTATTATTATTCAGTTCACTGCCTGGAATCGAACTCGGAATCTTGGGGTTAGTACGACGTGCTCTTAACCACTATGCCATATGACCGTTGGCATAGGGCGTAGAGGTTCGATTCCAGGCAGTGATCTGAGTGATAATAATAATAATAATAATAATAATAAGAAGAAGAAGAAGAAGAAGAAGAAGAAGAAGAAGAAGAAGATAAAGGAGGAGGAGGAGGAGGAGAAGAAGAAAGAAGAAGAAGAAGAAGAAGAAGAAGAAGAAGAAGAAGAAGAAGAAGAATGATGATGATGATGATGATAGCAACAACAACATCGGAAAAATACCTTAGGAATGAGAACCCAGATTCGACATTTTCCCAAGACACCTGATGAAGGCTGGAGGGTATATCAGCCGAAAAGTTGTGTTAACAACACTCAAGATGAGGACAAATAGCCGTAAAATGCAAATAATGTAAATAATGTACATAATTCTTCTTAAATATAGAACTGTAAATATAGAAATATAGAACTCTTAATGAACAGTAATATCTAATTTTCAGTCTTTCTTCGTTAGACATTTCGGATTTTATGCTGCGCTTCTTCTATAAACGTTTCTTTTATTGGATTATCCTTCAAATGTAGCATTCGTGAGTTTACCTCACTAACTGGAATGACCAAACAAAAGACAGTTGTTTGTAATATAGGTTTGAGCATAATGTCATTTTAATCTCTGCGTAAAGATATTATTTCTCTATGGCTATTATCCTAATGTAACCGGTAGTACTTAAAAGTTTTGAAACAGAAACAATTTTGTCATAATATTCGGATAAATAGAAAAGAAAATTTGTTTACTCGGCAGATCATGAATATACCAAAGGTAAAAGGCAATTACTTTGTCACAGTAATATTAACTTCAGCATTAAGGCAGTGAGCTGGGTGAGTCGTTTTCACGCCGAACACAATGCTTAGTAATATTTCATGCGTTTTTACATTCTATATTAAAATTCCGCAACAGTCGAATATGCCTGTCATTCTTTCGGGCCAATAAAATAAGTACCAGTTGAGCACCGGGGTCGATATAATCGAATTAGCATCTCCTTAAATTACTGGCCATGTTCCAATATTTGAATTAAATATCATCTCCAACATTTACACCGATAAACCAAACATAATGCAAATGCATAAACACAGACATACACACATGTATACAGCTTCACACAGCGTTTGCCAAATAAGCAAATCGAGGGGGGAAAAATATGTTTCATTCTTCAGTGTTGCTAGAAACAACGAAATTTTGAACTTCCTTCGACTAACCGAAAGGAATTACTTTTGACAAAAGTTTGTGACCTAATAATCTTCACCGGAATTCTTTAAGGAGAAAAAAAAAAGGATTTAGAATCTGCGCATCGCGAGAAGCGGCACACCGTCCTCACGCTCCTGACTGAACAGTTAATGGTAACCCTGTGTAATGTTCAGCCGATACGTCTCCTATCATATGTAGGTCAGGCACACACAATGTTCATAGGCGGCTTTGTATAAACAAATTCTCAGTAAAAGATTGATATATAAGCTGAGTCGCAATGTTTTCTAATTCTCTCTAATATACTCTTTTTCTATTCTATTCTTATATACTTACTTTCTATTTCTTATCTATTACGCCTAATTCTTTCTCATCTATTTGTTTTCTTATTTACTGCAATAGTATATCTATATATATTTCTTTATTGCTCGCAAGGAGCTAAACATAGAGGGGACAAACAAGGACAGACAAAGGGATTAAGTTGATTACATCGACCCCAGTGCGTAACTGGTACTTAATTTATCGACCCCGAAAGGATGAAAGGCAAAGTCGACCTCGGCGGAATTTGAACCCAGAATGTAACGACAGACGAAATACCACTAAGCATTTCGCCCGGCGCGCTAACGTGTCTGCCAGATAACATACTTAACGTACGTAAATCGTTGAACAGCCAAAAGCTGCAGTTTTTCGTCCGAAATTATCTCTTTATAACTTGTATTGTGTTTTAAGGAAACACACTAAACTTCAGAACTAGGCGAAACGAAGTCACATTAAAAGTGACCGCGTAGAGGACAGATTTCGCGGTAGATGCGGTTCGTCAACGTCACGTATTGGTGGAAACGAAGTCGAATCGTCCAGTCTGAAACTTATAGACTATAAATAAATCTTTCGTTTTCAACGACGACCCCAAAGGCTGAATAAAATTCGAAATATGCAATAGAAGCAACTCATTTTCATCTGTTGTGATACATCGATTAGAAGGCAATCCTTGGTGATCTCTGACAACTGTATTCGGCCTATTGGCCTTCATTTCTCTATCTTTGTGCATTGTCATATCCCATGTTGTTTTTTGTTGTTATTGTTGCTGTTGTTGTTGTTATTCTTCTTCTTCTTCTTCTTCTTCTTCTTCTTCTTATTATTATTATTATTATTATTATTATTATTATTATATTATTATTATTATTACTATTCAGGTCACTGCCTGAAAACGAACTCGGAATCTTAGGGTTAGTAGCCCACGCTCTTAACCACTACGCCATATGCCCGTGCTACTAACCCTAAAATTCCGAGTTCGATTCCAGACAGTGAGCTGAATAACAATTATAATAATAATAATAATATCATGAGGAACATACACAGCTAACAACCTAAACTTAAGCCACTGGACAACATACAAATTACCCCGGTCCACTCTCCCACCAGACAGATTAAATTTGGAGAGCCTTACTTATAGCTAAACATGTTCACTCAACCATGTCGGCCTTCTTTTTTAGGCGCAAAATATGCCACGTGCCACTAACCCACGGACGTAGTAGGAAACTTACAAAAGGTTATAGACTTAATCATGTGTTGATACCCTAGAATCACCTGACTGAAAACATTCAGAGCATTGATTGCCTGGACATGTTCACTCAACCGTGTCAGCCTCAACTTACCACGCCAAACATCGTCACTTGATACTAGCACACGGACGTAGCGGGGAAGCTACAAAAAATTCTAAAACTAGTCATGTGACTATCCTCAACCAATCAAATTCTCTTCAAAACATATACTAATTTCAGCCGTGAGCTTTCTATGAAAATAGGGAAAACTTCAAACACTAGTCAGAAGCAAGACAGCTGCGACATAGGCCACGTCTTTCTATTTCAATATTTATTTTAACTATTCTCTGTGCATTTTCAACTTCTACTTTCATGTGTGTGTGTGTAGATAGAGAGACAGACAGATAGACTGTCGGACAAACAAACGGAGACAGAGAGACAGACAGGAATGACAGACAAACAAATAGACGGATTAAAGATAACGACAACGCCCACTCAGGAAGATAAATATGGCAGCGATGTATTATGTAGTACTTTGTCCACTTTTCATAAGAGAACATTGCTAGAAACCAGTCACAGATAAATTTAACGAACCTTTGTCTCATAGAGATTCCGTTCTATGTGACCTATAAGACAGAATTATAAGAGGGTCTATCCTGTAAGTGGGGCATTATCCGAACAAGTCCCTTAATAAGTACGGTATTTCCTGCATTCTTCAAGGGGAAAAGGCTTTAAATGAGTAAATTTGCGACGGACTGGTGTCTCCTTCTGGGTATAAATTTTAGGCATCTTGTAAGCTTATGCGTCAATGAAACCGCATAACCGCATAACCGGTCCTCTGAGACCGAGGACCCGAGACATCATGATATATTCTATTAACCATAACTTTTTACAGGTTCATCTTTTGTCGTTTGTATGAAGAATTTTGTGAAGTTGTGTGGCTTAGTGATAAAGGTGTTGCATTCACAATCGCTAGATCGTGTGTTCGATTCCCTGAAGAAACAGCCCATTCTGGTCTTGAGCAAACCACTTCGTTTCACGTTCCTCCAACCCCTTCAGCTATAAATGGATTAGCCTGTGACATATCCTTCCGATTAGGGCAATATTTGCCTGCTCACACCCCCCCCCCCTAACCAGCAGCGTAGCATCATTCGAAAGCTAAAACGACATGAAGAGCATTGCCACTAGTAATGTATAACAACATCCATTAGTCTGGTCACTCACATCTTCTTATCCCGGCATATGTGTTTCTTAAGCGTCGTTCAGTGAAAACAACTGTATATGCGCATGCGTACGAATCAAACTGTGTACATGGCTCTGGATTCATATTATCACCTTCGCCAACTTGTATCATTTTTGACGTCATTTCTGTTACATCTCCCTCTTTTAGATTTGGTTTCTTGTGGTTTTGTTTCTTCCATTTGTCCGTCTTCTTTCATTATATCACCACCGATACCAGCTGTCTCGCTTTTAGTATATTATGGCGCAAATTAGTTGATTGATATCATTTACACTTATCACATTCTGTTGCATTGCTCAATGTTTAGTACATCATTAGCTTGTCTTATTGAAGTTGAATTGCTAAGCAATTTCTCTTTTCTCCGCCATTTATTTCATTTCTTTCCGCCATGGATATTTGCTGATTGTCACTTTACGAATAATGTTCCATTTTTTATTGTTATTAGTTGGTGCTGATGGAGTTAATATCGGGTGATCTGAAAATGTCTCGAACATTGTGATATAGACAATAGCTTTATTGTTCCACTAATTATGTTTATTATGCTATTGTAGTGCGTTATTATTATTATTATTATTTTCGTTTCTTCCTTGCGAACGGCTTCAGGTGCTAGCCGAAGTCATATGATCTCAGAGAAGCAGTGTCGATTTTTGTAAGATTAAAGAATTAGATGCTATATGCAGCTCATGTAGATGTATATTACAAACTTTTTTTTTTAGGATTGGAACCAAGAGTTCCGGTTCCTATTGGGACAACTAGACCGTGTGTTCGACATTCTTGTGGTTTCAAATTACAACTCCGAACACTAACGATGTATATTGTACGAGGGTGAGTCAAAAAGTATTGCCACTTTGTTTAGGTCAGGAATAATTACCAACACAGGAACATGTATCATATATCAAAATGACGTTGGTCCGCTGTGGACCACATCCCTACTTCTCAACATAGTTACAGTTTCTGTCAAAAGCAATGTCCCACCTTCGAATGAGAGCATATATCTCTGCACCGTAAAATTCTGTAGGCGGTTTTTTGAGCCACTTCTTCACTACTTCCACACTCACCAGATTTAGCGCCTTCAGATTATCATCTCTTCGGCGCTACGAAAGAGGATTTGCGAGGCAAACATTATTCCAGTAACGAGTAAATGAAAACTGTAATGAAAAAATAGCTCAAAGAACAGCCAACAGAATTTTACGGAGCAGGGATACATGCTCTCATTCGAAGGCGGAACACTGTCTTATATATATATATATACACACACATATATATATATATACATATATATATATTGTTATCGCCATATTAATATGGCATTCTTATAGATATAAGAATAATCGCTGCCGCTGGTCAGTTCCATGAGGCCACCGCCTTAAGATAGCTATTGATACACGATATATATATATATATATATATATATATATATATATATATATATATATATATATACATATATATATATATATATATATATACACACATACACACACACATGTATAATATATATTACTCAAAGAAATTCCAACAATCATACACACCAGTGTCTCTCTCTCTATATATATATATATACATATACAGGCTTCTTTCAGTTTTCATCTACTAAATCCACTCACAAGGATTTGGTTAGCCCAAGGCTATAGTAGAAGACACCTTACCAAGGTGCCACGCAGTGGGACTGAAGCCGGAACCATGTGATTGGGAAACAAGCTTCTTACCACACAGCCACCGCCACTCCATTATTGTAAACTTTGATAAATGCAATGAGGTGGCACATTCGTTAGCGCGTGGAACAAAATGTTTACTGGCGATTCTTCTGGTTGTTTATATTCTATTTCCATATACTTACTGCGGAGGTAAAGTTTTCTTTTCATGCTTTCGAGGTCGATGAAAGAAGCAGCAATCTCATACTGATATGGTTATAATCGAATTTTCCTTCTCCCTAAAATTGCTGGCTCCGTACAAAAACTTGAAACAATGATCTCAAGCTGTAATGTTTCTATTCCCGTTGCTTGCATGTTCACGGTGAACTCATATTTTGTCGATTGTCTGTATTTTCACAACGTATTCTTTCTGCTCAGTGTTCTGTCTATGAATATATATGTATATCTACATCTCCATATATATATATATAATATATATATATAATATATATATATATAAAACATAATATAACATAATATAATATAATATAATATAATATATATATATATATATATATATATATATATATATATATATATATATATATATATGTATGTATGTATGTATGTAAGTATGTATTTTATAATGTATTATCTTCTATTATCTGTTCAGAGGTAGTTTTTTATTCCAGATTTGTGTACAGATTGTGTTAGTGATAATGACGTTTTGTTAACCTAAGTGTTGCTTTAAAATATGTATTTAAAAGAAAAACCTATTCCCATCGAGTGCATTTGTGCTTATTCCGTTTCCTTTACGTTTTACGAAGTGTAAATTCCGATGTTCTAAAAAGATTATCGCCATTTTCATCTGGTATTAGCTTATTCGTTGGTGGCGATGCAGAGTTTAGTATTCTGTGTTTATTTTCTTTTTATTTGCATTTTTTAAACACCAATTTCAAAGTATTTATTCTTTCTCCTTTTAATATTACACCGAGCGATATAGGTTTTCTTTGTTACCGGTGACTGAATATGCCCTGCAGGGACCTGACATGTTCCTCGTTGAAGCATTTTCATATCGCAGCTAATCGCCAATTAGTGCGTACATTCGTATCACATTGCCTTCATGTGAGAGAAAACGCAATAACATTCCAATATTCTGCAGCATTTTCGCCACATTTTTATAATTGATCCTTTGTTATCTTCTCGATTCAAATACATATTTCAGACCGAAGTGAAGAAGCCTTATAAGTTCTACATTGAACACCATTATTGCTTATTGTTATTTTATATATAATTTTCGAAGCTTATATTTTTGTGAAATTATTCCCGAAAAAACGAGCACTGGTTTGCTTGCATTGAAGATGTGTAGCATGGAATTTTGTATGTTTTATTCTATTGGATGGTTACTGTTTTACTGTATTAAGCGAACACTAAAAAATATGATGGTAGTATCTGTTCTTGTTCTTCTTCTTGTCATTGCGATGTTATTTAGCTCCAGGTCAGATTTGATCCAGCAGACCTCTAGTGAAAGGTATTCCTTCTGCCACCGTCTTTATTTGATAGAGGTATCAGCCCAAGGTTTGAGTGGGATATTAGTTGATACATCGACACCGGTACTTAAATAGTTCTTTATTTTATCGATTACGTAAGTATGAAATGCCAAGTCAACCTCGGCAGAATTTATTCTCAGAACGTGAATAGCCGGAACAATCACACATTTTTTTCAATACTCTGACAATTTTGTCAATTGACAATAACCTTAAAGCTGACATGTTGTTGTTGTTTGTTTGTTCCTTAAGGGCCGGTTTCCCGGTCCAATTGGCATATAGGTTCCCCTTCAAGATGAGACGCTAGATGCAGGAAGAAAGAGTGAGAGAAATTTGAGGCGAAAGATTCAGCAGAACTTCGCCATTACCCTCTGCCGGAGCCGCGTGGAGATTAGGTGTTTCGATCATAAACACACACATCGCTCGTTCTGAGATTCGAGCCCGCGATCCTTCGACCGCTAGCATACTGCTCTTACCACTAGGCCACTGACATATAATAATAATTTCATATGTTGGTGCAAGGCCAGCGGTTTTAACGGAGGGCACTACTTGATTTCAACGACCCCAGTACTCAAACTGCAATTACTTTACCGACCCCACAAATATGAAAGGTGGATCTCGGCGGTATTTGAACACATAATGTTACACAGGAGGATAAGTCTCAAACGATTTTATCCGGCACGGTAACGATTCTGCCAGTTACACATATAATAACAGAAAATTCTTACCTGCCATTATATGTTTCATTCCATGTTACATCGGATCAATCTCTTACATTCATCATAATGTTCTAAACATTTAGCATTCCAATGCTGATAATTACTCCAGTGTTATGGACCTAATTAATCGTGTACAAGACTTTACACTTGATTTTAACTTTAAAAAAATGGGGTGCGACTCTTACATGGGACAAAGCTAAAACTATGAAGGGAACAAACTTGGAGACAAAATTTAACCCTAGATTAGGGGTTCGACATACAAACAAGAAAATACGTTAAAATTTTCTCGTTTGGGATAATGTCAACACATTATCCTGCCCAATGGATTCTCTGAACGATAGTATATTCTCATAGGCATGTTTTATGACATATTGCTTGTTCCTTCTCGAGCCATGCCTGGATCATTAGGGCAGGTTTCCCGGTTTCCTTGGCGTATAGGTTCCCCACCTAGACGGGACGCCGGTCCGTCGCAGGTGAGCTGCAAGATGCAGGAGGAAAGAGTGAGACAAAGTTGTAGCGAAACAATCAGCAGAAGTTCGCCATTACCTTCTGCCGGAGCCGCGTGGACCTTAGGTGTTTCGATCATAAACACACACATCGAGCGGTCTGAGATACGAACCCGCTGCTCTAACCTCTAGGCCATGTGGGTCCACTTTATGACATATAGGGTTGGGTTATCATCAGTAGCTCAAAGCCATGAATCATATTAAGTAGGGCGGTTACGCGTATGAAGTACAGTCCTTCTATATCAATTCTTAAATTTGCTTCTTTGGATCTGGTGTATAAGAACCTGTTACAATATGATGTACATTTTCAGTACACGTATCCTCGTTTATCGCGGGGCTTTGGTTAACAATAAGAGATTTTGATAAATGAATCATTAATGACTGAAACTTCTCCACCCGGTTTTTGAAGAGAACGAATGGTAGATTCTTTTCTACTCTAGGCACAACACCCAAAACTTGGTGGTAGGAGCAGTCGATTAGATCGCAACTGGTACTTAATTTATCGGCCCCGAAAGGAGGAAAGGCAAAGTCGACCTCGGCGGAATTTGAACGCAGAACGTAAGGACAGGTGAAATACCGCTAAGCATTTCGCCTGGTTCGCTAATGTTTCTTATCTCTTTACTGCTAAACACACAGAGAGGATAAACAAGGACAGACAAACGGATTAAGTCGATTACATCGACTCCATTGCGTAACTGGTACTTAATTTATCGACCCCGAAAGGATGAAAGGCAAAGTCGACCTCGGCGGAATTTGAACTCAGAACGTAGCGGCAGACGAAATACGGCTATGCATTTCGCCCGGTACGCTAACTCTTCTGCCAGCTCGCCGCCTTCACGAATGGTAGATTCAGTGACACCCAATCGCCAGGCGATAGCAGCGAGGCTACTACCGTTACCTTATATTTTTTCATCATCTCTATATTTTCCAGTGAGTATACTTACAGCAGAGAGATTTTTTGAACGCCCTGTATCTTTTATTAGGCCAGTACCTCTTAATCTGTATCTCGCGGCCCGAAATGGGGTCGCGAAGCGAAATGCTGGGGTTGCGAGAATTAAATTCAAACACTTACATGGTATTACAGGTTCTTTTGTAATTTAGCACCACATACTTATGTAAAACGACTCGTTCGGTTTTAACCCATATTAAAACCAAATACCGTTCAATGCTAAAAAACTTAGATGCTTTACGTCCAGGAGTGTCAAATATTACACCAAGGTTTAATTTGTTATGCAGCAAAAACAAACACATCCGCCACAATGGTTTTCACTTTGATCTTTTTTTATTACTTTGGTTTATTACCTCCGCCTTAGCGAAGGCGGAGGTATTGTTTTCAGTCGTGTTTGTTTGTTTGTCCGTGGACAAGATATCCCAAGAACCGCTGGATAGATTCGGATGAAATTTTCAGGGATGTTTGGCCTCGTGACTGGAACAAACTGATTAGATTTTGGGATCGATTCGGTACCGGACGAGGATTTTGGATTATTTTTCTTGGTTTTTTTTTTTTTGGTTTTCTTTTACTTAATTTTTGAGAGCGGTCCGGTTCATTTTTAGTATTCTCATTTGTGAGAGGAGTCGAGTTTACTTCAGGTATTTTCATTTTAAAACCACCTCCAGTGAATCGTTGGTGTTGATTTAGCGGACGTTTGCGCTCTGTGAGTGCTCTTGTTTTTTTATTTCTTTTTTTTACTTTGGTTTATTTTTGTACATGAAACAAATCCTAAAACTACTTTTAGTTTGACAAATGATATAACGACTATATATATACATATATATATTGCTCCGCAAAAAAATTAATTAATTAATTAATTTGTATATTTTATTTCATATTTAATACCTGGAGTCGCGAAAAATCTCGTGATGAAACATGGGGTCATGAATAAAAAATGTTTAAGAAGCGCTAGTAACTAGGTGTTTCTGAGTCGTTAGCTGCATTGGTCATATTTTGTGTGTGAGAAAGTGTTGTTGCATGGTATCTCCGTATGGTGCGTTGTAGTGCATATTCGGTTGCTTCAACATTAATGGTCAACCATTTTAAAGAAGCGGGCTGCACAAAACATGGCTCATTAGCAAGAAAGCCACACTACTGTAAAACAAAATTCAAGCTCGCTAGACATGCCATTTAAAATGTCCTTTAATTTGCCCTTGATTGCTTTGTACAGGCACATGTAGTAGTGGTTGGGGAGTTGAAATTATGATCGTGAGGTTGTGGTTTCCGTTCTACGACCGGACGATGCATTGTGCTTTTGATCAAACCAGTTCATTCCACGTTGCCTCAGTCCACTCAACTGGCAAAAATAATTAACCATGTAACGAACCAGCGCTCCATGTGATGGGGAAAATATTTGCTCCAAGGAAATTGTGAAACCCGCCTTATGAGTCTGTATGACTCGGAAACGCTCTTGATCCTGTTTATCCATGCCTCTTTAGTGTACAGTAATCCCTCAACTATCGCGGGCGTTATGTTCCAAAAACCCCTGCGATAGGTGAAAATCCGCAAAGTATAAACAGTGCTGTTCTTCATATTGTTTTCATATTTTTATAATTTGTATATATTTATTATATCATAAATGCCAAAACAACACCACAGAGGATCGATGTAAGCTTAAATAATAAACCGCGAAAGGTGAACCGCGATATGGCGAGGGATTTCTATATCCGATTGCGCTCTTGCTCCACATTAAATTATTCTCACGGATTTTGTGGATTTAGTGACTGGCAATGGTGTCGAAAATCAGCTAAGTATTCTGCTCCATTTTCTAGAATGGAATTTGTATAGAATATGAACTGTATGAGCTGTTACAATATAGATTTGCGAGGATGGTGCAGAATACGTGTTGTCTGAATTCTACCAAATTTCTATTGAAGAAGCTTGAAATAAATCTGGAGGATTTCTGGTAAATTGCACGTTTCAAAATTTTGTCACGTCATTTCATCCTGAAAAAACACGTTTCACTTAGAAATTTTCAAAACCCGAAACAATTGTATGAAACGAAGTTATTGAATGTAGTCTCCAGTTATGGTGTCTACATATGTCTGTAGAATGCAGACAGATTCCTGTGGAAACATTCCTGTACAACATACACGCAAACATACATATACAAACACATACATACATATATATATATATATATATATATATATATATATATATATATATATATATATATATATATATGTATGTATGTATGTATGTATGTATGTATGTGTGGACGTGTGTATTGTACACACATACATCAAAATTAATGTGTATGTGTGTATATATTCATAGGTAAATATTTATTCATACGCATATTAGCGTGTGTGTATATATATATATATATATATTATATATATATATGCTATATGTGTGTGCATGTATTGTATGTATATACGTATACATACACATACATATCCATATGTGCGCCTCTGTGTATATGCATAGGTATATATGTAAATCTATCAATCGATGTGTGTGTGTCTGCATATTTTCACATATATGTGTGTGTTATTGTTTGTGAGTGTCATAACTCAAGGTCATTTCTGACCCACCAGATATATTAAAGTTTTTGCTGTCGTGTTATTTATATTCCTACAACCACCACAACCACCACAAACACCATACCCAATTATCCACAGTGCCAACCATTTTCTCAGATAATGCTATATGTCATTTATCCAGCTTCTTTCTCTGAAAATACTAAGAACTTGTTCATCACTGTATTGTTTACTTAATACGCACCCAAACTACTCTTAATTATTCATATGTACAGTCATTAATTTTGCCATGTTATCATATGGCTATGTAAGCGGGAGATGTAGTGTAGGAAGATGGGCGTTGGTGTTAATCTTTGCAAAGCAAGACTGTAGAGACATTGGCGATGGGAATGATGAAAGATGGAGTGAACTGAAAGACAGAGAGAACGGCACGGAGATTAAAATATAAATGTAGAGAGGAAAGAGGATTAAAACAAAGGTTAAAATAAGGGATCAATGTGGAACAGAGAAACAGACTATAAAGGATGGAATAAAGAAGTGGGGTCAACGGCTTTATTAACATTTGCAGATAGAGGGAGGGAAAAAGAGAGAGACAGACAGACTGACAGACAGATACACAGACACACAGACAGAACGACAGAAAGGTTGAACAAAAACGGAAATCTAAATGAGACAAGAAAAAAACTTGGAGGAAAATTATTAAAGTTTTTGGGAGATCTGTCAGTAAAAATTTCCGGTTCGGTTCACAACTCGCCCCTTTTTCTCTCTCACTCTTTGTATTTGTTTTGTACGTCTGTCAGTGTGTGTGTATGTGTGCATGCTTGTATGTGTGTGTGTATGTATGTATTATCTGTATGTGAATGTGTGCGTGCTTGTATGTGTGTGTGTGTGTATGTATCTTTGTGTGTATGTGGGCGTGTTTGTTTATGTGTGTGTTTGCACGTGTGTGTCTGTGTTTGTGTGTGTGTGTATGTGCATGTTTGTGTATGTGCGTGTGTGTCTGTGTATTTGTTTGTGTGTGTTTGCACGTGTAAATGAGTGTGTGAGTGTGTGTGCGCGCATCTTTGTGTGTGTGTGTATTTGTGTGTGTTTGTATGTGTGTGTGTGTGTGTGTGTGTGTTGTGTTGTATATTGTTTGTGTGTGTGTGTATTTGTGTGTGTGTGTGTGTGTGTGTGTGTGTGTGTGTGTGTTTGCGACACTACCATTGCAACTCTCCGGTTCAGTTTCATTTGGAGAGGTACTTCTACGAAAACGGTCAACGACGCAGCGGCAGCGTTATGCCATCATTTCTAATTTCTATCTCAATTTCTCAGACAATAAACTCCCTATCTCTCTCGATTCTTTTACTCTTTTATTCTTTTATTTTTCTTTCAGTCATATTACTTGGACCATGCTGGAGCACCGCCATTAGTCGAACAAAATCGATCCCAGGACTTACTCTTTGTAAGCCTAGCACTTATTTCTTCGTTCTCTCTTGCCTAACAGCTATGTGACGGGGACGTAAACACACCAGCATCGGTTGTCAAGCGATGTGGGGGGGGGTTAACACAGACACACAAACATATACATACATATATATACATATACATATACGACGTGCTCCTTTCAGTGTCCTTCTACCAAATCCACTCACAAGGCTTTGGTCGGCTTGAGGCTATAGTAGAAGACACTTGCCCAAGATGCCACGCAGTGGGACTGAACCCAGAACCATGTGGTTGTAAGCAAGTTACTTACCACACAGCTACTATACACACACACACACACACACATACATATATATATATATAGTGAATCCAAACAAAGAACAAACAAGAACAAATAACGCGACGAAATCGTCATAAGTCGTTACAAACATT